>NW_026975147.1:0-159260 GCF_030014295.1 Loxodonta africana | reverse complement strand
CATAGAGAGATAGTATTGAGGGAGAGAAACTTTCTTTCCTTCCTCTTTCCTGCAACGAATTCCTCCTTTGCTCTTGCAAACGCAAGGCTTCTTCTGAAAAACTACGTCGCGGTGCAGGGATCCTTCCAGAGGAGCAACGGCATAGTTTTAGCTGGAAGGGCTTGGCAGAGCAGCCGGCGAGAAAAGGCCTCTTGCGATTCTCTTTTCTTTCTGCCTGAATGCGGTCAATTGGCACTTGCCAAAGCAAGGTTTCCCAGCACAAACTACAAAGCAGCAGCTCTCTCCTGGCAGAGGAAATCCCATGCAGTGTTGCCCTGGCGAGATAGTGTTGCTACAGCGAGGCCCAGGGAAAACAGACTGCCTAGAGAAATCCTAGCAAAGCCCTGTGTTTCCCACAGGAATGTATGTCAGTTTCAGTTCTTTGCCAGCAACGGAGCTCAGAGGCAACATCAGATTGTGTGTATCTCAGTGAGAGAAAGAACACTGTGACTTCCCCCGTTCCTCTGACGAAAGCGGTTAGAGGGAGAAAAGCGTCCTTTGCTTTCGCTTTCCCGCAGTGAGCTCGGCAGATCTGCCCTTCGCGAAGGGCCGTTTTCCCCCCGGCGAATGCCTCGCGGTAGCCCTGTTCTGGAAGTGGAACGAGTATGCAGTGTTAGCGTTCAGCTATTGTGAAGGCTCGCTTTGGCCCAGGGCAAACGAAGCGCCGGGGGAAATCTTAGCAGAGCCCGGCGCCTTTCCACGGTTCAAAGCGTGGAACAGCAGACTCTTTTGCAAAGAAGAGAGCGCACAGGCAACAGCAGCCCGCACGTTTCTCAGTGAAAGGGAGAACTCCCTGACTTCATCCAGTCCTCTGAGCAAAGCAGGCAGAGGGAGAGAAACTTTCTTTCCTTCCTCTTTCCTGCAACGAATTCCTCCTTTGCTCTTGCAAACGCAAGGCTTCTTCTGAAAAACTACGTCGCGGTGCAGGGATCCTTCCAGAGGAGCAATGGCATAGTTTTAGCTGGAAGGGCTTGGCAGAGCAGCCGGCGAGAAAAGGCCTCTTGCGATTCTCTTTTCTTTCTGCCTGAATGCGGTCAATTGGCACTTGCCAAAGCAAGGTTTCCCAGCACAAACTACAAAGCAGCAGCTCTCTCCTGGCAGAGGAAATCCCATGCAGTGTTGCCCTGGCGAGATAGTGTTGCTACAGCGAGGCCCAGGGAAAACAGACTGCCTAGAGAAATCCTAGCAAAGCCCTGTGTTTCCCACAGGAATGTATGTCAGTTTCAGTTCTTTGCCAGCAACGGAGCTCAGAGGCAACATCAGATTGTGTGTATCTCAGTGAGAGAAAGAACACTGTGACTTCCCCCGTTCCTCTGACGAAAGCGGTTAGAGGGAGAAAAGCGTCCTTTGCTTTCGCTTTCCCGCAGTGAGCTCGGCAGATCTGCCCTTCGCGAAGGGCCGTTTTCCCCCGGAGAACTGCTCGCGGTAGCCCTGTTCTGGAAGTGGAACGAGTATGCAGTGTTAGCGTTCAGCTATTGTGAAGGCTCGCTTTGGCCCAGGGCAAACGAAGCGCCGGGGGAAATCTTAGCAGAGCCCGGCGCCTTTCCACGGTTCAAAGCGTGGAACAGCAGACTCTTTTGCAAAGAAGAGAGCGCACAGGCAACAGCAGCCCGCACGTTTCTCAGTGAAAGGGAGAACTCCCTGACTTCATCCAGTCCTCTGAGCAAAGCAGGCAGAGGGAGAGAAACCTTTCTTTCCTTCCTCTTTCCTGCAACGAATTCCTCCTTTGCTCTTGCAAACGCAAGGCTTCTTCTGAAAAACTACGTCGCGGTGCAGGGATCCTTCCAGAGGAGCAATGGCATAGTTTTAGCTGGAAGGGCTTGGCAGAGCAGCCGGGGAGAAAAGGCCTCTTGCGATTCTCTATTCTTTCTGCCTGAATGCGGTCAATTGGCACTTGCCAAAGCAAGGTTTCCCAGCACAAACTACAAAGCAGCAGCTCTCTCCTGGCAGAGGAAATCCCATGCAGTGTTGCCCTGGCGAGATAGTGTTGCTACAGCGAGGCCCAGGGAAAACAGACTGCCTAGAGAAATCCTAGCAAAGCCCTGTGTTTCCCCACAGGAATGTATGTCAGTTTCAGTTGTTTGCCAGCAACGGAGCTCAGAGGCAAACGTCAGATTGTGTGTATCTCAGTGAGAGAAAGAACACTGTCAGTTCCCCCGTTCCTCTGACGAAAGCGGTTAGAGGGAGAAAAGCGTCCTTTGCTTTCGCTTTCCCGCAGTGAGCTCGGCAGATCTGCCCTTCGCGAAGGGCCGTTTTCTCCCGCAGAACTGCCTCGCGGTAGCCCTGTTCTGGAAGTGGAACGAGTATGCAGTGTTAGCGTTCAGCTATTGTGAAGGCTCGCTTTGGCCCAGGGCAACGAAGCGCCGGGGGAAATCTTAGCAGAGCCCGGCGCCTTTCCACGGTTCAAAGCGTGGAACAGCAGACTCTTTTGCAAAGAAGAGAGCGCACAGGCAACAGCAGCCCGCACGTTTCTCAGTGAAAGGGAGAACTCCCTGACTTCATCCAGTCCTCTGAGCAAAGCAGGCAGAGGGAGAGAAACTTTCTTTCCTTCCTCTTTCCTGCAACGAATTCCTCCTTTGCTCTTGCAAACGCAAGGCTTCTTCTGAAAAACTACGTCGCGGTGCAGGGATCCTTCCAGAGGAGCAACGGCATAGTTTTTAGCTGGAAGGGCTTGGCAGAGCAGCCGGGGAGAAAAGGCCTCTTGCGATTCTCTTTTCTTTCTGCCTGAATGCGGTCAATTGGCACTTGCCAAAGCAAGGTTTCCCAGCACAAACTACAAAGCAGCAGCTCTCTCCTGGCAGAGGAAATCCCATGCAGTGTTGCCCTGGCGAGATAGTGTTGCTACAGCGAGGCCCAGGGAAAACAGACTGCCTAGAGAAATCCTAGCAAAGCCCTGTGTTTCCCCACAGGAATGTATGTCAGTTTCAGTCTTTGCCAGCAACGGAGCTCAGAGGCAACGTCAGATTGTGTGTATCTCAGTGAGAGAAAGAACACTGTCAGTTCCCCCGTTCCTCTGAGGAAAGCGGTTAGAGGGAGAAAAGCATCCTTTGCTTTCGCTTTCCCGCAGTGAGCTCGGCAGATCTGCCCTTCGCGAAGGGCCGTTTCCCCCCGGAGAACTGCCTCGCGGTAGCCCCTGTTCTGGAAGTGGAACGAGTATGCAATGTTAGCGTTCAGCTATTGTGAAGGCTCGCTTTGGCCCAGGGCAAACGAAGCGCCGGGGGAAATCTTAGCAGAGCCCGGCGCCTTTCCACGGTTCAAAGCGTGGAACAGCAGACTCTTTTGCAAAGAAGAGAGCGCACAGGCAACAGCAGCCCGCACGTTTCTCAGGGAAAGGGAGAACTCCCTGACTTCATCCAGTCCTCTGAGCAAAGCAGGCAGAGGGAGAGAAACTTTCTTTCCTTCCTCTTTCCTGCAACGAATTCCTCCTTTGCTCTTGCAAACGCAAGGCTTCTTCTGAAAAACTACGTCGCGGTGCAGGGATCCTTCCAGAGGAGCAACGGCATAGTTTTAGCTGGAAGGGCTTGGCAGAGCAGCCGGGGAGAAAAGGCCTCCTGCGATTCTCTTTTCTTTCCACCTGAATGCGGTCAATTGGCACTTGCCAAAGCAAGGTTTCCCAGCACAAACTACAAAGCAGCAGCTCTCTCCTGGCAGAGGAAATCCCATGCAGTGTTGCCCTGGCGAGATAGTGTTGCTACAGCGAGGCCCAGGGAAAACAGACTGCCTAGAGAAATCCTAGCAAAGCCCTGAGTTTCCCCACAGGAATGTATGTCAGTTTCAGTTCTTTGCCAGCAACGGAGCTCAGAGGCAACATCAGATTGTGTGTATCTCAGTGAGAGAAAGAACACTGTGACTTCCCCCGTTCCTCTGACGAAAGCGGTTAGAGGGAGAAAAGCGTCCTTTGCTTTCGCTTTCCCGCAGTGAGCTCGGCAGATCTGCCCTTCGCGAAGGGCCGTTTTCCCCCCGGAGAACTGCCTCGCGGTAGCCCTGTTCTGGAAGTGGAACGAGTATGCAGTGTTAGCGTTCAGCTATTGTGAAGGCTCGCTTTGGCCCAGGGCAAACGAAGCGCCGGGGAATCTTAGCAGAGCCCGGCGCCTTTCCACGGTTCAAAGCGTGGAACAGCAGACTCTTTTGCAAAGAACAGAGGCGCACAGGCAACAGCAGCCCGCACGTTTCTCAGTGAAAGGGAGAACTCCCTGACTTCATCCAGTCCTCTGAGCAAAGCAGGCAGAAGGAGAGAAACTTTCTTTCCTTCCTCTTTCCTGCAACGAATTCCTCCTTTGCTCTTGCAAACGCAAGGCTTCTTCTGAAAAACTACGTCGAGGTGCAGGGATCCTTCCAGAGGAGCAACGGCATAGTTTTAGCTGGAAGGGCTTGGCAGAGCAGCCGGGGAGAAAAGGCCTCTTGCGATTCTCTTTTCTTCTGCCTGAATGCGGTCAATTGGCACTTGCCAAAGCAAGGTTTCCCAGCACAAACTACAAAGCAGCAGCTCTCTCCTGGCAGAGGAAATCCCATGCAGTGTTGCCCTGGCGAGATAGTGTTGCTACAGCGAGGCCCAGGGAAAACAGACTGCCTAGAGAAATCCTAGCAAAGCCCTGTGTTTCCCACAGGAATGTATGTCAGTTTCAGTTCTTTGCCAGCAACGGAGCTCAGAGGCAACATCAGATTGTGTGTATCTCAGTGAGAGAAAGAACACTGTGACTTCCCCCGTTCCTCTGACGAAAGCGGTTAGAGGGAGAAAAGCGTCCTTTGCTTTCGCTTTCCCGCAGTGAGCTCGGCAGATCTGCCCTTCGCGAAGGGCCGTTTCCCCCGGAGAACTGCCTCGCGGTAGCCCTGTTCTGGAAGTGGAACGAGTATGCAGTGTTAGCGTTCAGCTATTGTGAAGGCTCGCTTTGGCCCAGGGCAAACGAAGCGCCGGGGGAAATCTTAGCAGAGCCCGGCGCCTTTCCACGGTTCAAAGCGTGGAACAGCAGACTCTTTTGCAAAGAAGAGAGCGCACAGGCAACAGCAGCCCGCACGTTTCTCAGGGAAAGGGAGAACTCCCTGACTTCATCCAGTCCTCTGAGCAAAGCAGGCAGAGGGAGAGAAACTTTCTTTCCTTCCTCTTTCCTGCAACGAATTCCTCCTTTGCTCTTGCAAACGCAAGGCTTCTTCTGAAAAACTACGTCGCGGTGCAGGGATCCTTCCAGAGGAGCAACGGCATAGTTTTAGCTGGAAGGGCTTGGCAGAGCAGCCGGGGAGAAAAGGCCTCTTGCGATTCTCTTTTCTTCTGCCTGAATGCGGTCAATTGGCACTTGCCAAAGCAAGGTTTCCCAGCACAAACTACAAAGCAGCAGCTCTCTCCTGCAGAGGAAATCCCATGCAGTGTTGCCTGGCGAGATAGTGTTGCTACAGCGAGGCCCAGGGAAAACAGACTGCCTAGAGAAATCCTAGCAAAGCCCTGTGTTTCCCACAGGAATGTATGTCAGTTTCAGTTCTTTGCCAGCACGGAGCTCAGAGGCAACATCAGATTGTGTGTATCTCAGTGAGAGAAAGAACACTGTGACTTCCCCCGTTCCTCTGACGAAAGCGGTTAGAGGGAGAAAAGCGTCCTTTGCTTTCGCTTTCCCGCAGTGAGCTCGGCAGATCTGCCCTTCGCGAAGGGCCGTTTTCCCCCGGAGAACTGCCTCGCGGTAGCCCTGTTCTGGAAGTGGAACGAGTATGCAGTGTTAGCGTTCAGCTATTGTGAAGGCTCGCTTTGGCCCAGGGCAAACGAAGCGCCGGGGGAAATCTTAGCAGAGCCCGGCGCCTTTCCACGGTTCAAAGCGTGGAACAGCAGACTCTTTTGCAAAGAAGAGAGCGCACAGGCAACAGCAGCCCGCACGTTTCTCAGGGAAAGGGAGAACTCCCTGACTTCATCCAGTCCTCTGAGCAAAGCAGGCAGAGGGAGAGAAACTTTCTTTCCTTCCTCTTTCCTGCAACGAATTCCTCCTTTGCTCTTGCAAACGCAAGGCTTCTTCTGAAAAACTACGTCGCGGTGCAGGGATCCTTCCAGAGGAGCAACGGCATAGTTTTAGCTGGAAGGGCTAAGCAGAGCAGCCGGGGAGAAAAGGCCTCCTGCGATTCTCTTTTCTTTCCACCTGAATGCGGTCAATTGGCACTTGCCAAAGCAAGGTTTCCCAGCACAAACTACAAAGCAGCAGCTCTCTCCTGGCAGAGGAAATCCCATGCAGTGTTGCCCTGGCGAGATAGTGTTGCTACAGCGAGGCCCAGGGAAAACAGACTGCCTAGAGAAATCCTAGCAAAGCCCTGAGTTTCCCCACAGGAATGTATGTCAGTTTCAGTTCTTTGCCAGCAACGGAGCTCAGACGCAACATCAGATTGTGTGTATCTCAGTGAGAGAAAGAACACTGTGACTTCCCCCGTTCCTCTGACGAAAGCGGTTAGAGGGAGAAAAGCGTCCTTTGCTTTCGCTTTCCCGCAGTGAGCTCGGCAGATCTGCCCTTCGCGAAGGGCCGTTTTCCCCCCGGAGAACTGCCTCGCGGTAGCCCTGTTCTGGAAGTGGAAACCAGTATGCAGTGTTAGCGTTCAGCTATTGTGAAGGCTCGCTTTGGCCCAGGGCAAACGAAGCGCCGGGGGAATCTTAGCAGAGCCCGGCGCCTTTCCACGGTTCAAAGCGTGGAACAGCAGACTCTTTTGCAAAGAAGAGAGCGCACAGGCAACAGCAGCCCGCACGTTTCTCAGTGAAAGGGAGAACTCCCTGACTTCATCCAGTCCTCTGAGCAAAGCAGGCAGAGGGAGAGAAACTTTCTTTCCTTCCTCTTTCCTGCAACGAATCCTCCTTTGCTCTTGCAAACGCAAGGCTTCTTCTGAAAAACTACGTCGCGGTGCAGGGATCCTTCCAGAGGAGCAATGGCATAGTTTTAGCTGGAAGGCTTGGCAGAGCAGCCGGGGAGAAAAGGCCTCTTGCGATTCTCTTTTCTTTCTGCCTGAATGCGGTCAATTGGCACTTGCCAAAGCAAGGTCTCCCAGCACAAACTACAAAGCAGCAGCTCTCTCCTGGCAGAGGAAATCCCATGCAGTGTTGCCCTGGCGAGATAGTGTTGCTACAGCGAGGCCCAGGGAAAACAGACTGCCTAGAGAAATCCTAGCAAAGCCCTGTGTTTCCCCACAGGAATGTATGTCAGTTTCAGTTGTTTGCCAGCAACGGAGCTCAGAGGCAACGTCAGATTGTGTGTATCTCAGTGAGAGAAAGAACACTGTCAGTTTCCCCCGTTCCTCTGACGAAAGCGGTTAGAGGGAGAAAAGCGTCCTTTGCTTTCGCTTTCCCGCAGTGAGCTCGGCAGATCTGCCCTTCGCGAAGGGCCGTTTCTTCTCCCGCAGAACTGCCTCGCGGTAGCCCTGTTCTGGAAGTGGAACGAGTATGCAGTGTTAGCGTTCAGCTATTGTGAAGGCTCGCTTTGGCCCAGGGCAAACGAAGCGCCGGGGGAAATCTTAGCAGAGCCCGGCGCCTTTCCACGGTTCAAAGCGTGGAACAGCAGACTCTTTTGCAAAGAAGAGAGCGCACAGGCAACAGCAGCCCGCACGTTTCTCAGTGAAAGGGAGAACTCCCTGACTTCATCCAGTCCTCTGAGCAAAGCAGGCAGAGGGAGAGAAACTTTCTTTCCTTCCTCTTTCCTGCAACGAATTCCTCCTTTGCTCTTGCAAACGCAAAGGCTTCTTCTGAAAAACTACGTCGAGGTGCAGGGATCCTTCCAGAGGAGCAACGCATAGTTTTAGCTGGAAGGGCTTGGCAGAGCAGCCGGGGAGAAAAGGCCTCTTGCGATTCTCTTTTCTTTCCACCTGAATGCGGTCAATTGGCACTTGCCAAAGCAAGGTTTCCCAGCACAAACTACAAAGCAGCAGCTCTCTCCTGGCAGAGGAAATCCCATGCAGTGTTGCCCTGGCGAGATAGTGTTGCTACAGCGAGGCCCAGGGAAAACAGGACTGCCTAGAGAAATCCTAGCAAAGCCCTGTGTTTCCCCACAGGGATGTATGTCAGTTTCAGTTCTTTGCCAGCAACGGAGCTCAGAGGCAACGTCAGATTGTGTGTATCTCAGTGAGAGAAAGAACACTGTCAGTTCCCCCGTTCCTCTGAGGAAAGCGGTTAGAGGGAGAAAAGCGTCCTTTGCTTTCGCTTTCCCGCAGTGAGCTCGGCAGATCTGCCCTTCGCGAAGGGCCGTTTTCCCCCGGAGAACTGCCTCGCGGTAGCCCTGTTCTGGAAGTGGAACGAGTATGCAGTGTTAGCGTTCGGCTATTGTGAAGGCTCGCTTTGCCCAGGGCAAACGAAGCGCCAGGGGAAATCTTAGCAGAGCCCGGCGCCTTTCCACGGTTCAAAGCGTGGAACAGCAGACTCTTTTGCAAAGAAGAGAGCGCACAGGCAACAGCAGCCCGCACGTTTCTCAGGGAAAGGGAGAACTCCCTGACTTCATCCAGTCCTCTGAGCAAAGCAGGCAGAGGGAGAGAAACTTTCTTCCTTCCTCTTTCCTGCAACGAATTCCTCCTTTGCTCTTGCAAACGCAAGGCTTCTTCTGAAAAACTACGTCGCGGTGCAGGGATCCTTCCAGAGGAGCAATGGCATAGTTTTAGCTGGAAGGGCTTGGCAGAGCAGCCGGGGAGAAAAGGCCTCTTGCGATTCTCTTTTCTTTCTGCCTGAATGCGGTCAATTGGCACTTGCCAAAGCAAGGTCTCCCAGCACAAACTACAAAGCAGCAGCTCTCTCCTGGCAGAGGAAATCCCATGCAGTGTTGCCCTGGCGAGATAGTGTTGCTACAGCGAGGCCCAGGGAAAACAGACTGCCTAGAGAAATCCTAGCAAAGCCCTGTGTTTCCCCACAGGAATGTATGTCAGTTTCAGTTGTTTGCCAGCAACGGAGCTCAGAGGCAACGTCAGATTGTGTGTATCTCAGTGAGAGAAAGAACACTGTCAGTTCCCCCGTTCCTCTGACGAAAGCGGTTAGAGGGAGAAAAGCGTCCTTTGCTTTCGCTTTCCCGCAGTGAGCTCGGCAGATCTGCCCTTCGCGAAGGGCCGTTTTCTCCCTCAGAACTGCCTCGCGGTAGCCCTGTTCTGGAAGTGGAACGAGATGCAGTGTTAGCGTTCAGCTATTGTGAAGGCTCGCTTTGGCCCAGGGCAAACGAAGCGCCGGGGGAAATCTTAGCAGAGCCCGGCGCCTTTCCACGGTTCAAAGCGTGGAACAGCAGACTCTTTTGCAAAGAAGAGAGCGCACAGGCAACAGCAGCCCGCACGTTTCTCAGTGAAAGGGAGAACTCCCTGACTTCATCCAGTCCTCTGAGCAAAGCAGGCAGAGGGAGAGAAACTTTCTTTCCTTCCTCTTTCCTGCAACGAATTCCTCCTTTGCTCTTGCAAACGCAAGGCTTCTTCTGAAAAACTACGTCGAGGTGCAGGGATCCTTCCAGAGGAGCAACGGCATAGTTTTAGCTGGAAGGGCTTGGCAGAGCAGCCGGGGAGAAAAGGCCTCTTGCGATTCTCTTTTCTTCTGCCTGAATGCGGTCAATTGGCACTTGCCAAAGCAAGGTTTCCCAGCACAAACTACAAAGCAGCAGCTCTCTCCTGGCAGAGGAAATCCCATGCAGTGTTGCCCTGGCGAGATAGTGTTGCTACAGCGAGGCCCAGGGAAAACAGACTGCCTAGAGAAATCCTAGCAAAGCCCTGTGTTTCCCACAGGAATGTATGTCAGTTTCAGTTCTTTGCCAGCAACCGGAGCTCAGAGGCAACATCAGATTGTGTGTATCTCAGTGAGAGAAAGAACACTGTGACTTCCCCCGTTCCTCTGACGAAAGCGGTTAGAGGGAGAAAAGCGTCCTTTGCTTTCGCTTTCCCGCAGTGAGCTCGGCAGATCTGCCCTTCGCGAAGGGCCGTTTTCCCCCGGAGAACTGCCTCGCGGTAGCCCTGTTCTGGAAGTGGAACGAGTATGCAGTGTTAGCGTTCAGCTATTGTGAAGGCTCGCTTTGGCCCAGGGCAACGAAGCGCCGGGGGAAATCTTAGCAGAGCCCGGCGCCTTTCCACGGTTCAAAGCGTGGAACAGCAGACTCTTTTGCAAAGAAGAGAGCGCACAGGCAACAGCAGCCCGCACGTTTCTCAGTGAAAGGGAGAACTCCCTGACTTCATCCAGTCCTCTGAGCAAAGCAGGCAGAGGGAGAGAAACTTTCTTTCTTCCTCTTTCCTGCAACGAATTCCTCCTTTGCTCTTGCAAACGCAAGGCTTCTTCTGAAAAACTACGTCGCGGTGCAGGGATCCTTCCAGAGGAGCAACGGCATAGTTTTAGCTGGAAGGGCTTGGCAGAGCAGCCGGGGAGAAAAGGCCTCTTGCGATTCTCTTTTCTTTCTGCCTGAATGCGGTCAATTGGCACTTGCCAAAGCAAGGTTTCCCAGCACAAACTACAAAGCAGCAGCTCTCTCCTGGCAGAGGAAATCCCATGCAGTGTTGCCCATGGCGAGATAGTGTTGCTACAGCGAGGCCCAGGAAAACAGACTGCCTAGAGAAATCCTAGCAAAGCCCTGTGTTTCCCCACAGGAATGTATGTCAGTTTCAGTTCTTTGCCAGCAACGGAGCTCAGAGGCAACGTCAGATTGTGTGTATCTCAGTGAGAGAAAGAACACTGTCAGTTCCCCCGTTCCTCTGAGGAAAGCGGTTAGAGGGAGAAACGCGTCCTTTGCTTTCGCTTTCCCGCAGTGAGCTCGGCAGATCTGCCCTTCGCGAAGGGCCCTTTTCTCCCGCAGAACTGCCTCGCGGTAGCCCTGTTCTGGAAGTGGAACGAGTATGCAGTGTTAGCGTTCAGCTATTGTGAAGGCTCGCTTTGGCCCAGGGAAACGAAGCGCCGGGGGAAATCTTAGCAGAGCCCGGCGCCTTTCCACGGTTCAAAGCGTGGAACAGCAGACTCTTTTGCAAAGAAGAGAGCGCACAGGCAACAGCAGCCCGCACGTTTCTCAGGGAAAGGGAGAACTCCCTGACTTCATCCAGTCCTCTGAGCAAAGCAGGCAGAGGGAGAGAAACTTTCTTTCCTTCCTCTTTCCTGCAACGAATTCCTCCTTTGCTCTTGCAAACGCAAGGCTTCTTCTGAAAAACTACGTCGCGGTGCAGGGATCCTTCCAGAGGAGCAACGGCATAGTTTTAGCTGGAAGGGCTTGGCAGAGCAGCCGGCGAGAAAAGGCCTCTTGCGATTCTCTTTTCTTTCTGCCTGAATGCGGTCAATTGGCACTTGCCAAAGCAAGGTTTCCCAGCACAAACTACAAAGCAGCAGCTCTCTCCTGGCAGAGGAAATCCCATGCAGTGTTGCCCTGGCGAGATAGTGTTGCTACAGCGAGGCCCAGGGAAAACAGACTGCCTAGAGAAATCCTAGCAAAGCCCTGTGTTTCCCACAGGAATGTATGTCAGTTTCAGTTCTTTGCCAGCAACGGAGCTCAGAGGCAACATCAGATTGTGTGTATCTCAGTGAGAGAAAGAACACTGTGACTTCCCCCGTTCCTCTGACGAAAGCGGTTAGAGGGAGAAAAGCGTCCTTTGCTTTCGCTTTCCCGCAGTGAGCTCGGCAGATCTGCCCTTCGCGAAGGGCCGTTTTCCCCCGGAGAACTGCCTCGCGGTAGCCCTGTTCTGGAAGTGGAACGAGTATGCAGTGTTAGCGTTCAGCTATTGTGAAGGCTCGCTTTGGCCCAGGGCAAACGAAGCGCCGGGGGAAATCTTAGCAGAGCCCGGCGCCTTTCCACGGTTCAAAGCGTGGAACAGCAGACTCTTTTGCAAAGAAGAGAGCGCACAGGCAACAGCAGCCCGCACGTTTCTCAGTGAAAGGGAGAACTCCCTGACTTCATCCAGTCCTCTGAGCAAAGCAGGCAGAGGGAGAGAAACTTTCTTTCCTTCCTCTTTCCTGCAACGAATTCCTCCTTTGCTCTTGCAAACGCAAGGCTTCTTCTGAAAAACTACGTCGCGGTGCAGGATCCTTCCAGAGGAGCAACGGCATAGTTTTAGCTGGAAGGGCTTGGCAGAGCAGCCGGCGAGAAAAGGCCTCTTGCGATTCTCTTTTCTTTCTGCCTGAATGCGGTCAATTGGCACTTGCCAAAGCAAGGTTTCCCAGCACAAACTACAAAGCAGCAGCTCTCTCCTGGCAGAGGAAATCCCATGCAGTGTTGCCCTGGCGAGATAGTGTTGCTACAGCGAGGCCCAGGGAAAACAGACTGCCTAGAGAAATCCTAGCAAAGCCCTGTGTTTCCCACAGGAATGTATGTCAGTTTCAGTTCTTTGCCAGCAACGGAGCTCAGAGGCAACATCAGATTGTGTGTATCTCAGTGAGAGAAAGAACACTGTGACTTCCCCCGTTCCTCTGACGAAAGCGGTTAGAGGAGAAAAGCGTCCTTTGCTTTCGCTTTCCCGCAGTGAGCTCGGCAGATCTGCCCTTCGCGAAGGGCCGTTTTCCCCCCGGAGAACTGCCTCGCGGTAGCCCTGTTCTGGAAGTGGAACGAGTATGCAGTGTTAGCGTTCAGCTATTGTGAAGGCTCGCTTTGGCCCAGGGCAAACGAAGCGCCGGGGGAAATCTTAGCAGAGCCCGGCGCCTTTCCACGGTTCAAAGCGTGGAACAGCAGACTCTTTTGCAAAGAAGAGAGCGCACAGGCAACAGCAGCCCGCACGTTTCTCAGTGAAAGGGAGAACTCCCTGACTTCATCCAGTCCTCTGAGCAAAGCAGGCAGAGGGAGAGAAACTTTCTTTCCTTCCTCTTTCCTGCAACGAATTCCTCCTTTGCTCTTGCAAACGCAAGGCTTCTTCTGAAAAACTACGTCGCGGTGCAGGGATCCTTCCAGAGGAGCAATGGCATAGGTTTTAGCTGGAAGGGCTTGGCAGAGCAGCCGGGGAGAAAAGGCCTCTTGCGATTCTCTTTTCTTTCTGCCTGAATGCGGTCAATTGGCACTTGCCAAAGCAAGGTTTCCCAGCACAAACTACAAAGCAGCAGCTCTCTCCTGGCAGAGGAAATCCCATGCAGTGTTGCCCTGGCGAGATAGTGTTGCTACAGCGAGGCCCAGGGAAAACAGACTGCCTAGAGAAATCCTAGCAAAGCCCTGTGTTTCCCACAGGAATGTATGTCAGTTTCAGTTCTTTGCCAGCAACGGAGCTCAGAGGCAACATCAGATTGTGTGTATCTCAGTGAGAGAAAGAACACTGTGACTTCCCCGTTCCTCTGACGAAAGCGGTTAGAGGGAGAAAAGCGTCCTTTGCTTTCGCTTTCCCTCAGTGAGCTCGGCAGATCTGCCCTTCGCGAAGGGCCGTTTTCCCCCCGGAGAACTGCCTCGCGGTAGCCCTGTTCTGGAAGTGGAACGAGTATGCAGTGTTAGCGTTCAGCTATTGTGAAGGCTCGCTTTGGCCCAGGGCAAACGAAGCGCCGGGGGAAATCTTAGCAGAGCCCGGCGCCTTTCCACGGTTCAAAGCGTGGAACAGCAGACTCTTTTGCAAAGAAGAGAGCGCACAGGCAACAGCAGCCCGCACGTTTCTCAGTGAAAGGGAGAACTCCCTGACTTCATCCAGTCCTCTGAGCAAAGCAGGCAGAGGGAGAGAAACTTTCTTTCCTTCCTCTTTCCTGCAACGAATTCCTCCTTTGCTCTTGCAAACGCAAGGCTTCTTCTGAAAAACTACGTCGCGGTGCAGGGATCCTTCCAGAGGAGCAACGGCATAGTTTTAGCTGGAAGGGCTTGGCAGAGCAGCCGGCGAGAAAAGGCCTCTTGCGATTCTCTTTTCTTTCTGCCTGAATGCGGTCAATTGGCACTTGCCAAAGCAAGGTTTCCCAGCACAAACTACAAAGCAGCAGCTCTCTCCTGGCAGAGGAAATCCCATGCAGTGTTGCCCTGGCGAGATAGTGTTGCTACAGCGAGGCCCAGGGAAAACAGACTGCCTAGAGAAATCCTAGCAAAGCCCTGTGTTTCCCACAGGAATGTATGTCAGTTTCAGTTCTTTGCCAGCAACGGAGCTCAGAGGCAACATCAGATTGTGTGTATCTCAGTGAGAGAAAGAACACTGTGACTTCCCCCGTTCCTCTGACGAAAGCGGTTAGAGGGAGAAAAGCGTCCTTTGCTTTCGCTTTCCCGCAGTGAGCTCGGCAGATCTGCCCTTCGCGAAGGGCCGTTTTCCCCCGGAGAACTGCCTCGCGGTAGCCCTGTTCTGGAAGTGGAACGAGTATGCAGTGTTAGCGTTCAGCTATTGTGAAGGCTCGCTTTGGCCCAGGGCAAACGAAGCGCCGGGGGAAATCTTAGCAGAGCCCGGCGCCTTTCCACGGTTCAAAGCGTGGAACAGCAGACTCTTTTGCAAAGAAGAGAGCGCACAGGCAACAGCAGCCCGCACGTTTCTCAGTGAAAGGGAGAACTCCCTGACTTCATCCAGTCCTCTGAGCAAAGCAGGCAGAGGGAGAGAAACTTTCTTTCCTTCCTCTTTCCTGCAACGAATTCCTCCTTTGCTCTTGCAAACGCAAGGCTTCTTCTGAAAAACTACGTCGCGGTGCAGGGATCCTTCCAGAGGAGCAATGGCATAGTTTTAGCTGGAAGGGCTTGGCAGAGCAGCCGGGGAGAAAAGGCCTCTTGCGATTCTCTTTTCTTTCTGCCTGAATGCGGTCAATTGGCACTTGCCAAAGCAAGGTTTCCCAGCACAAACTACAAAGCAGCAGCTCTCTCCTGGCAGAGGAAATCCCATGCAGTGTTGCCCTGGCGAGATAGTGTTGCTACAGCGAGCCCAGGGAAAACAGACTGCCTAGAGAAATCCTAGCAAAGCCCTGTGTTTCCCCACAGGAATGTATGTCAGTTTCAGTTGTTTGCCAGCAACGGAGCTCAGAAGCAACGTCAGATTGTGTGTATCTCAGTGAGAGAAAGAACACTGTCAGTTCCCCCGTTCCTCTGACGAAAGCGGTTAGAGGGAGAAAAGCGTCCTTTGCTTTCGCTTTCCCCGCAGTGAGCTCGGCAGATCTGCCCTTCGCGAAGGGCCGTTTTCTCCCGCAGAACTGCCTCGCGGTAGCCCTGTTCTGGAAGTGGAACGAGTATGCAGTGTTAGCGTTCAGCTATTGTGAAGGCTCGCTTTGGCCCAGGGCAAACGAGCGCCGGGGGAAATCTTAGCAGAGCCCGGCGCCTTTCCACGGTTCAAAGCGTGGAACAGCAGACTCTTTTGCAAAGAAGAGAGCGCACAGGCAACAGCAGCCCGCACGTTTCTCAGGGAAAGGGAGAACTCCCTGACTTCATCCAGTCCTCTGAGCAAAGCAGGCAGAGGGAGAGAAACTTTCTTTCCTTCCTCTTTCCTGCAACGAATTCCTCCTTTGCTCTTGCAAACGCAAGGCTTCTTCTGAAAAACTACGTCGCGGTGCAGGGATCCTTCCAGAGGAGCAACGGCATAGTTTTAGCTGGAAGGGCTTGGCAGAGCAGCCGGGGAGAAAAGGCCTCCTGCGATTCTCTTTTCTTTCCACCTGAATGCGGTCAATTGGCACTTGCCAAAGCAAGGTTTCCCAGCACAAACTACAAAGCAGCAGCTCTCTCCTGGCAGAGGAAATCCCATGCAGTGTTGCCCTGGCGAGATAGTGTTGCTACAGCGAGGCCCAGGGAAAACAGACTGCCTAGAGAAATCCTAGCAAAGCCCCTGTGTTTCCCACAGGAATGTATGTCAGTTTCAGTTCTTTGCCAGCAACGGAGCTCAGAGGCAACATCAGATTGTGTGTATCTCAGTGAGAGAAAGAACACTGTGACTTCCCCCGTTCCTCTGACGAAAGCGGTTAGAGGGAGAAAAGCGTCCTTTGCTTCGCTTTCCCGCAGTGAGCTCGGCAGATCTGCCCTTCGCGAAGGGCCGTTTTCCCCCCGGAGAAACTGCCTCGCGGTAGCCCTGTTCTGAAGTGGAACGAGTATGCAGTGTTAGCGTTCAGCTATTGTGAAGGCTCGCTTTGGCCCAGGGCAAACGAAGCGCCGGGGGAAATCTTAGCAGAGCCCGGCGCCTTTCCACGGTTCAAAGCGTGGAACAGCAGACTCTTTTGCAAAGAAGAGAGCGCACAGGCAACAGCAGCCCGCACGTTTCTCAGGGAAAGGGAGAACTCCCTGACTTCATCCAGTCCTCTGAGCAAAGCAGGCAGAGGGAGAGAAACTTTCTTTCCTTCCTCTTTCCTGCAACGAATTCCTCCTTTGCTCTTGCAAACGCAAGGCTTCTCTGAAAAACTACGTCGCGGTGCAGGGATCCTTCCAGAGGAGCAACGGCATAGTTTTAGCTGGAAGGGCTTGGCAGAGCAGCCGGGAGAAAAGGCCTCTTGCGATTCTCTTTTCTTTCTGCCTGAATGCGGTCAATTGGCACTTGCCAAAGCAAGGTTTCCCAGCACAAACTACAAAGCAGCAGCTCTCTCCTGGCAGAGGAAATCCCATGCAGTGTTGCCCTGGCGAGATAAATACTATCTCTCTATGGGCCCAGGGAAAACAGACTGCCTAGAGAAATCCTAGCAAAGCCCTGTGTTTCCCACAGGAATGTATGTCAGTTTCAGTTCTTTGCCAGCAACGGAGCTCAGAGGCAACATCAGATTGTGTGTATCTCAGTGAGAGAAAGAACACTGTGACTTCCCCCGTTCCTCTGACGAAAGCGGTTAGAGGGAGAAAAGCGTCCTTTGCTTTCGCTTTCCCGCAGTGAGCTCGGCAGATCTGCCCTTCGCGAAGGGCCGTTTTCCCCCGGAGAACTGCCTCGCGGTAGCCCTGTTCTGGAAGTGGAACGAGTATGCAGTGTTAGCGTTCAGCTATTGTGAAGGCTCGCTTTGGCCCAGGGCAAACGAAGCGCCGGGGGAAATCTTAGCAGAGCCCGGCGCCTTTCCACGGTTCAAAGCGTGGAACAGCAGACTCTTTTGCAAAGAAGAGAGCGCACAGGCAACAGCAGCCCGCACGTTTCTCAGTGAAAGGGAGAACTCCCTGACTTCATCCAGTCCTCTGAGCAAAGCAGGCAGAGGGAGAGAAACTTTCTTTCCTTCCTCTTTCCTGCAACGAATTCCTCCTTTGCTCTTGCAAACGCAAGGCTTCTTCTGAAAAACTACGTCGCGGTGCAGGGATCCTTCCAGAGGAGCAACGGCATAGTTTTAGCTGGAAGGGCTAAGCAGAGCAGCCGGGGAGAAAAGGCCTCCTGCGATTCTCTTTTCTTTCCACCTGAATGCGGTCAATTGGCACTTGCCAAAGCAAGGTTTCCCAGCACAAACTACAAAGCAGCAGCTCTCTCCTGGCAGAGGAAATCCCATGCAGTGTTGCCCTGGCGAGATAGTGTTGCTACAGCGAGGCCCAGGGAAAACAGACTGCCTAGAGAAATCCTAGCAAAGCCCTGTGTTTCCCCACAGGAATGTATGTCAGTTTCAGTTCTTTGCCAGCAACGGAGCTCAGAGGCAACGTCAGATTGTGTGTATCTCAGTGAGAGAAAGAACACTGTCAGTTCCCCCGTTCCTCTGACGAAAGCGGTTAGAGGGAGAAAAGCGTCCTTTGCTTTCGCTTTCCCGCAGTGAGCTCGGCAGATCTGCCCTTCGCGAAGGGCCGTTTTCCCCCGGAGAACTGCCTCGCGGTAGCCCTGTTCTGGAAGTGGAACGAGTATGCAGTGTTAGCGTTCAGCTATTGTGAAGGCTCGCTTTGGCCCAGGGCAAACGAAGCGCCGGGGGAAATCTTAGCAGAGCCCGGCGCCTTTCCACGGTTCAAAGCGTGGAACAGCAGACTCTTTTGCAAAGAAGAGAGCGCACAGGCAACAGCAGCCCGCACGTTTCTCAGTGAAAGGGAGAACTCCCTGACTTCATCCAGTCCTCTGAGCAAAGCAGGCAGACGGAGAGAAACTTTCCTTCCTCTTTCCTGCAACGAATTCCTCCTTTGCTCTTGCAAACGCAAGGCTTCTTCTGAAAAACTACGTCGCGGTGCAGGGATCCTTCCAGAGGAGCAACGGCATAGTTTTAGCTGGAAGGGCTTGGCAGAGCAGCCGGGGAGAAAAGGCCTCTTGCGATTCTCTTTTCTTTCTGCCTGAATGCGGTCAATTGGCACTTGCCAAAGCAAGGTTTCCCAGCACAAACTACAAAGCAGCAGCTCTCTCCTGGCAGAGGAAATCCCATGCAGTGTTGCCCTGGCGAGATAGTGTTGCTACAGCGAGGCCCAGGGAAAACAGACTGCCTAGAGAAATCCTAGCAAAGCCCTGTGTTTCCCACAGGAATGTATGTCAGTTTCAGTTCTTTGCCAGCAACGGAGCTCAGAGGCAACATCAGATTGTGTGTATCTCAGTGAGAGAAAGAACACTGTGACTTCCCCCGTTCCTCTGACCAAAGCGGTTAGAGGGAGAAAAGCGTCCTTTGCTTTCGCTTTCCCGCAGTGAGCTCGGCAGATCTGCCCTTCGCGAAGGGCCGTTTTCCCCCGGAGAACTGCCTCGCGGTAGCCCTGTTCTGGAAGTGGAACGAGTATGCAGTGTTAGCGTTCAGCTATTGTGAAGGCTCGCTTTGGCCCAGGGCAAACGAAGCGCCGGGGGAAATCTTAGCAGAGCCCGGCGCCTTTCCACGGTTCAAAGCGTGGAACAGCAGACTCTTTTGCAAAGAAGAGAGCGCACAGGCAACAGCAGCCCGCACGTTTCTCAGTGAAAGGGAGAACTCCCTGACTTCATCCAGTCCTCTGAGCAAAGCAGGCAGAGGGAGAGAAACTTTCTTTCCTTCCTCTTTCCTGCAACGAATTCCTCCTTTGCTCTTGCAAACGCAAGGCTTCTTCTGAAAAACTACGTCGCGGTGCAGGGATCCTTCCAGAGGAGCAACGGCATAGTTTTAGCTGGAAGGGCTTGGCAGAGCAGCCGGGGAGAAAAGGCCTCTTGCGATTCTCTTTTCTTTCCACCTGAATGCGGTCAATTGGCACTTGCCAAAGCAAGGTTTCCCAGCACAAACTACAAAGCAGCAGCTCTCTCCTGGCAGAGGAAATCCCATGCAGTGTTGCCCTGGCGAGATAGTGTTGCTACAGCGAGGCCCAGGGAAAACAGACTGCCTAGAGAAATCCTAGCAAAGCCCTGTGTTTCCCCACAGGAATGTATGTCAGTTTCAGTTGTTTGCCAGCAACGGAGCTCAGAGGCAACGTCAGATTGTGTGTATCTCAGTGAGAGAAAGAACACTGTCAGTTCCCCCGTTCCTCTGAGGAAAGCGGTTAGAGGGAGAAAAGCGTCCTTTGCTTTCGCTTTCCCGCAGTGAGCTCGGCAGATCTGCCCTTCGCGAAGGGCCCTTTTCTCCCGCAGAACTGCCTCGCGGTAGCCCTGTTCTGGAAGTGGAACGAGTATGCAGTGTTAGCGTTCGGCTATTGTGAAGGCTCGCTTTGGCCCAGGGCAAACGAAGCGCCAGGGGAAATCTTAGCAGAGCCCGGCGCCTTTCCACGGTTCAAAGCGTGGAACAGCAGACTCTTTTGCAAAGAAGAGAGCGCACAGGCAACAGCAGCCCGCACGTTTCTCAGGGAAAGGGAGAACTCCCTGACTTCATCCAGTCCTCTGAGCAAAGCAGGCAGAGGGAGAGAAACTTTCTTTCCTTCCTCTTTCCTGCAACGAATTCCTCCTTTGCTCTTGCAAACGCAAGGCTTCTTCTGAAAAACTACGTCGCGGTGCAGGGATCCTTCCAGAGGAGCAATGGCATAGTTTTAGCTGGAAGGGCTTGGCAGAGCAGCCGGGGAGAAAAGGCCTCTTGCGATTCTCTTTTCTTTCTGCCTGAATGCGGTCAATTGGCACTTGCCAAAGCAAGGTCTCCCAGCACAAACTACAAAGCAGCAGCTCTCTCCTGGCAGAGGAAATCCCATGCAGTGTTGCCCTGGCGAGATAGTGTTGCTACAGCGAGGCCCAGGGAAAACAGACTGCCTAGAGAAATCCTAGCAAAGCCCTGTGTTTCCCCACAGGAATGTATGTCAGTTTCAGTTCTTTGCCAGCAACGGAGCTCAGAGGCAACGTCAGATTGTGTGTATCTCAGTGAGAGAAAGAACACTGTCAGTTCCCCCGTTCCTCTGACGAAAGCGGTTAGAGGGAGAAAAGCGTCCTTTGCTTTCGCTTTCCCGCAGTGAGCTCGGCAGATCTGCCCTTCGCGAAGGGCCGTTTTCTCCCGCAGAACTGCCTCGCGGTAGCCCTGTTCTGGAAGTGGAACGAGTATGCAGTGTTAGCGTTCAGCTATTGTGAAGGCTCGCTTTGGCCCAGGGCAAACGAAGCGCCGGGGGAAATCTTAGCAGAGCCCGGCGCCTTTCCACGGTTCAAAGCGTGGAACAGCAGACTCTTTTGCAAAGAAGAGAGCGCACAGGCAACAGCAGCCCGCACGTTTCTCAGTGAAAGGGAGAACTCCCTGACTTCATCCAGTCCTCTGAGCAAAGCAGGCAGAGGGAGAGAAACTTTCTTTCCTTCCTCTTTCCTGCAACGAATTCCTCCTTTGCTCTTGCAAACGCAAGGCTTCTTCTGAAAAACTACGTCGAGGTGCAGGGATCCTTCCAGAGGAGCAACGGCATAGTTTTAGCTGGAAGGGCTTGGCAGAGCAGCCGGGGAGAAAAGGCCTCTTGCGATTCTCTTTTCTTTCTGCCTGAATGCGGTCAATTGGCACTTGCCAAAGCAAGGTTTCCCAGCACAAACTACAAAGCAGCAGCTCTCTCCTGGCAGAGGAAATCCCATGCAGTGTTGCCGTGGCGAGATAGTGTTGCTACAGCGAGGCCCAGGGAAAACAGACTGCCTAGAGAAATCCTAGCAAAGCCCTGTGTTTCCCACAGGAATGTATGTCAGTTTCAGTTCTTTGCCAGCAACGGAGCTCAGAGGCAACATCAGATTGTGTGTATCTCAGTGAGAGAAAGAACACTGTGACTTCCCCCGTTCCTCTGACGAAAGCGGTTAGAGGGAGAAAAGCGTCCTTTGCTTTCGCTTTCCCGCAGTGAGCTCGGCAGATCTGCCCTTCGCGAAGGGCCGTTTTCCCCCGGAGAACTGCCTCGCGGTAGCCCTGTTCTGGAAGTGGAACGAGTATGCAGTGTTAGCGTTCAGCTATTGTGAAGGCTCGCTTTGGCCCAGGGCAAACGAAGCGCCGGGGGAAATCTTAGCAGAGCCCGGCGCCTTTCCACGGTTCAAAGCGTGGAACAGCAGACTCTTTTGCAAAGAAGAGAGCGCACAGGCAACAGCAGCCCGCACGTTTCTCAGTGAAAGGGAGAACTCCCTGACTTCATCCAGTCCTCTGAGCAAAGCAGGCAGAGGGAGAGAAACTTTCTTTCCTTCCTCTTTCCTGCAACGAATTCCTCCTTTGCTCTTGCAAACGCAAGGCTTCTTCTGAAAAACTACGTCGCGGTGCAGGGATCCTTCCAGAGGAGCAACGGCATAGTTTTAGCTGGAAGGGCTTGGCAGAGCAGCCGGGGAGAAAAGGCCTCTTGCGATTCTCTTTTCTTTCTGCCTGAATGCGGTCAATTGGCACTTGCCAAAGCAAGGTTTCCCAGCACAAACTACAAAGCAGCAGCTCTCTCCTGGCAGAGGAAATCCCATGCAGTGTTGCCCTGGCGAGATAGTGTTGCTACAGCGAGGCCCAGGGAAAACAGACTGCCTAGAGAAATCCTAGCAAAGCCCTGTGTTTCCCCACAGGAATGTATGTCAGTTTCAGTTCTTTGCCAGCAACGGAGCTCAGAGGCAACGTCAGATTGTGTGTATCTCAGTGAGAGAAAGAACACTGTCAGTTCCCCCGTTCCTCTGAGGAAAGCGGTTAGAGGGAGAAAAGCGTCCTTTGCTTTCGCTTTCCCGCAGTGAGCTCGGCAGATCTGCCCTTCGCGAAGGGCCCTTTTCTCCCGCAGAACTGCCTCGCGGTAGCCCTGTTCTGGAAGTGGAACGAGTATGCAGTGTTAGCGTTCGGCTATTGTGAAGGCTCGCTTTGGCCCAGGGCAAACGAAGCGCCAGGGGAAATCTTAGCAGAGCCCGGCGCCTTTCCACGGTTCAAAGCGTGGAACAGCAGACTCTTTTGCAAAGAAGAGAGCGCACAGGCAACAGCAGCCCGCACGTTTCTCAGGGAAAGGGAGAACTCCCTGACTTCATCCAGTCCTCTGAGCAAAGCAGGCAGAGGGAGAGAAACTTTCTTTCCTTCCTCTTTCCTGCAACGAATTCCTCCTTTGCTCTTGCAAACGCAAGGCTTCTTCTGAAAAACTACGTCGCGGTGCAGGGATCCTTCCAGAGGAGCAACGGCATAGTTTTAGCTGGAAGGGCTTGGCAGAGCAGCCGGCGAGAAAAGGCCTCTTGCGATTCTCTTTTCTTTCTGCCTGAATGCGGTCAATTGGCACTTGCCAAAGCAAGGTTTCCCAGCACAAACTACAAAGCAGCAGCTCTCTCCTGGCAGAGGAAATCCCATGCAGTGTTGCCCTGGCGAGATAGTGTTGCTACAGCGAGGCCCAGGGAAAACAGACTGCCTAGAGAAATCCTAGCAAAGCCCTGTGTTTCCCACAGGAATGTATGTCAGTTTCAGTTCTTTGCCAGCAACGGAGCTCAGAGGCAACATCAGATTGTGTGTATCTCAGTGAGAGAAAGAACACTGTGACTTCCCCCGTTCCTCTGACGAAAGCGGTTAGAGGGAGAAAAGCGTCCTTTGCTTTCGCTTTCCCGCAGTGAGCTCGGCAGATCTGCCCTTCGCGAAGGGCCGTTTTCCCCCGGAGAACTGCCTCGCGGTAGCCCTGTTCTGGAAGTGGAACGAGTATGCAGTGTTAGCGTTCAGCTATTGTGAAGGCTCGCTTTGGCCCAGGGCAAACGAAGCGCCGGGGGAAATCTTAGCAGAGCCCGGCGCCTTTCCACGGTTCAAAGCGTGGAACAGCAGACTCTTTTGCAAAGAAGAGAGCGCACAGGCAACAGCAGCCCGCACGTTTCTCAGTGAAAGGGAGAACTCCCTGACTTCATCCAGTCCTCTGAGCAAAGCAGGCAGAGGGAGAGAAACTTTCTTTCCTTCCTCTTTCCTGCAACGAATTCCTCCTTTGCTCTTGCAAACGCAAGGCTTCTTCTGAAAAACTACGTCGCGGTGCAGGGATCCTTCCAGAGGAGCAACGGCATAGTTTTAGCTGGAAGGGCTTGGCAGAGCAGCCGGGGAGAAAAGGCCTCTTGCGATTCTCTTTTCTTTCTGCCTGAATGCGGTCAATTGGCACTTGCCAAAGCAAGGTTTCCCAGCACAAACTACAAAGCAGCAGCTCTCTCCTGGCAGAGGAAATCCCATGCAGTGTTGCCCTGGCGAGATAGTGTTGCTACAGCGAGGCCCAGGGAAAACAGACTGCCTAGAGAAATCCTAGCAAAGCCCTGTGTTTCCCCACAGGAATGTATGTCAGTTTCAGTTCTTTGCCAGCAACGGAGCTCAGAGGCAACATCAGATTGTGTGTATCTCAGTGAGAGAAAGAACACTGTCAGTTCCCCCGTTCCTCTGACGAAAGCGGTTAGAGGGAGAAAAGCGTCCTTTGCTTTCGCTTTCCCGCAGTGAGCTCGGCAGATCTGCCCTTCGCGAAGGGCCGTTTTCCCCCGGCGAATGCCTCGCGGTAGGCCTGTTCTGGAAGTGGAACGAGTATGCAGTGTTAGCGTTCAGCTATTGTGAAGGCTCGCTTTGGCCCAGGGCAAACGAAGCGCCGGGGGAAATCTTAGCAGAGCCCGGCGCCTTTCCACGGTTCAAAGCGTGGAACAGCAGACTCTTTTGCAAAGAAGAGAGCGCACAGGCAACAGCAGCCCGCACGTTTCTCAGTGAAAGGGAGAACTCCCTGACTTCATCCAGTCCTCTGAGCAAAGCAGGCAGAGGGAGAGAAACTTTCTTTCCTTCCTCTTTCCTGCAACGAATTCCTCCTTTGCTCTTGCAAACGCAAGGCTTCTTCTGAAAAACTACGTCGCGGTGCAGGGATCCTTCCAGAGGAGCAACGGCATAGTTTTAGCTGGAAGGGCTTGGCAGAGCAGCCGGGGAGAAAAGGCCTCTTGCGATTCTCTTTTCTTTCTGCCTGAATGCGGTCAATTGGCACTTGCCAAAGCAAGGTTTCCCAGCACAAACTTCAAAGCAGCAGCTCTCTCCTGGCAGAGGAAATCCCATGCAGTGTTGCCCTGGCGAGATAGTGTTGCTACAGCGAGGCCCAGGGAAAACAGATTGCCTAGAGAAATCCTAGCAAAGCCCTGTGTTTCCCCACAGGAATCTATGTCAGTTTCAGTTCTTTGCCAGCATCGGAGCTCAGAGGCAACATCAGATTGTGTGTATCTCAGTGAGAGAAAGAACACTGTGACTTCCCCCGTTCCTCTGACGAAAGCGGTTAGAGGGAGAAAAGCGTCCTTTGCTTTCGCTTTCCCGCAGTGAGCTCGGCAGATCTGCCCTTCGCGAAGGGCCGTTTTCCCCCGGAGAACTGCCTCGCGGTAGCCCTGTTCTGGAAGTGGAACGAGTATGCAGTGTTAGCGTTCAGCTATTGTGAAGGCTCGCTTTGGCCCAGGGCAAACGAAGCGCCGGGGGAAATCTTAGCAGAGCCCGGCGCCTTTCCACGGTTCAAAGGGTGGAACAGCAGACTCTTTTGCAAAGAACAGAGCGCACGTTTCTCAGTGAAAGGGAGAACTCCCTGACTTCATCCAGTCCTCTGAGCAAAGCAGGCAGAGGGAGAGAAACTTTCTTTCCTTCCTCTTTCCTGCAACGAATTCCTCCTTGGCTCTTGCAAACGCAAGGCTTCTTCTGAAAAACTACGTCGCGGTGCAGGGATCCTTCCAGAGGAGCAACGGCATAGTTTTAGCTGGAAGGGCTTGGCAGAGCAGCCGGGGAGAAAAGGCCTCTTGCGATTCTCTTTTCTTTCTGCCTGAATGCGGTCAATTGGCACTTGCCAAAGCAAGGTTTCCCAGCACAAACTACAAAGCAGCAGCTCTCTCCTGGCAGAGGAAATCCCATGCAGTGTTGCCCTGGCGAGATAGTGTTGCTACAGCGAGGCCCAGGGAAAACAGACTGCCTAGAGAAATCCTAGCAAAGCCCTGTGTTTCCCCACAGGAATGTATGTCAGTTTCAGTTGTTTGCCAGCAACGGAGCTCAGAGGCAACGTCAGATTGTGTGTATCTCAGTGAGAGAAAGAACACTGTCAGTTCCCCCGTTCCTCTGACGAAAGCGGTTAGAGGGAGAAAAGCGTCCTTTGCTTTCGCTTTCCCGCAGTGAGCTCGGCAGATCTGCCCTTCGCGAAGGGCCCTTTTCCCCCGGAGAACTGCCTCGCGGTAGCCCTGTTCTGGAAGTGGAACGAGTATGCAGTGTTAGCGTTCAGCTATTGTGAAGGCTCGCTTTGGCCCAGGGCAAACGAAGCGCCGGGGGAAATCTTAGAAGAGCCCGGCGCCTTTCCACGGTTCAAAGCGTGGAACAGCAGACTCTTTTGCAAAGAAGAGAGCGCACAGGCAACAGCAGCCCGCACGTTTCTCAGTGAAAGGGAGAACTCCCTGACTTCATCCAGTCCTCTGAGCAAAGCAGGCAGAAGGAGAGAAACTTTCCTTCCTCTTTCCTGCAACGAATTCCTCCTTTGCTCTTGCAAACGCAAGGCTTCTTCTGAAAAACTACGTCGAGGTGCAGGGATCCTTCCAGAGGAGCAACGGCATAGTTTTAGCTGGAAGGGCTTGGCAGAGCAGCCGGCGAGAAAAGGCCTCTTGCGATTCTCTTTTCTTTCTGCCTGAATGCGGTCAATTGGCACTTGCCAAAGCAAGGTTTCCCAGCACAAACTACAAAGCAGCAGCTCTCTCCTGGCAGAGGAAATCCCATGCAGTGTTGCCCTGGCGAGATAGTGTTGCTACAGCGAGGCCCAGGGAAAACAGACTGCCTAGAGAAATCCTAGCAAAGCCCTGTGTTTCCCACAGGAATGTATGTCAGTTTCAGTTCTTTGCCAGCAACGGAGCTCAGAGGCAACATCAGATTGTGTGTATCTCAGTGAGAGAAAGAACACTGTGACTTCCCCCGTTCCTCTGACGAAAGCGCTTAGAGGGAGAAAAGCGTCCTTTGCTTTCGCTTTCCCGCAGTGAGCTCGGCAGATCTGCCCTTCGCGAAGGGCCGTTTTCCCCCGGAGAACTGCCTCGCGGTAGCCCTGTTCTGGAAGTGGAACGAGTATGCAGTGTTAGCGTTCAGCTATTGTGAAGGCTCGCTTTGGCCCAGGGCAAACGAAGCGCCGGGGGAAATCTTAGCAGAGCCCGGCGCCTTTCCACGGTTCAAAGCGTGGAACAGCAGACTCTTTTGCAAAGAAGAGAGCGCACAGGCAACAGCAGCCCGCACGTTTCTCAGTGAAAGGGAGAACTCCCTGACTTCATCCAGTCCTCTGAGCAAAGCAGGCAGAGGGAGAGAAACTTTCTTTCCTTCCTCTTTCCTGCAACGAATTCCTCCTTTGCTCTTGCAAACGCAAGGCTTCTTCTGAAAAACTACGTCGCGGTGCAGGGATCCTTCCAGAGGAGCAACGGCATAGTTTTAGCTGGAAGGGCTTGGCAGAGCAGCCGGCGAGAAAAGGCCTCTTGCGATTCTCTTTTCTTTCTGCCTGAATGCGGTCAATTGGCACTTGCCAAAGCAAGGTTTCCCAGCACAAACTACAAAGCAGCAGCTCTCTCCTGGCAGAGGAAATCCCATGCAGTGTTGCCCTGGCGAGATAGTGTTGCTACAGCGAGGCCCAGGGAAAACAGACTGCCTAGAGAAATCCTAGCAAAGCCCTGTGTTTCCCCACAGGAATGTATGTCAGTTTCAGTTGTTTGCCAGCAACGGAGCTCAGAGGCAACGTCAGATTGTGTGTATCTCAGTGAGAGAAAGAACACTGTCAGTTCCCCCGTTCCTCTGACGAAAGCGGTTAGAGGGAGAAAAGCGTCCTTTGCTTTCGCTTTCCCGCAGTGAGCTCGGCAGATCTGCCCTTCGCGAAGGGCCGTTTTCTCCCGCAGAACTGCCTCGCGGTAGCCCTGTTCTGGAAGTGGAACGAGTATGCAGTGTTAGCGTTCAGCTATTGTGAAGGCTCGCTTTGGCCCAGGGCAAACGAAGCGCCGGGGGAAATCTTAGCAGAGCCCGGCGCCTTTCCACGGTTCAAAGCGTGGAACAGCAGACTCTTTTGCAAAGAAGAGAGCGCACAGGCAACAGCAGCCCGCACGTTTCTCAGTGAAAGGGAGAACTCCCTGACTTCATCCAGTCCTCTGAGCAAAGCAGGCAGAAGGAGAGAAACTTTCTTTCCTTCCTCTTTCCTGCAACGAATTCCTCCTTTGCTCTTGCAAACGCAAGGCTTCTTCTGAAAAACTACGTCGAGGTGCAGGGATCCTTCCAGAGGAGCAACGGCATAGTTTTAGCTGGAAGGGCTTGGCAGAGCAGCCGGGGAGAAAAGGCCTCTTGCGATTCTCTTTTCTTTCTGCCTGAATGCGGTCAATTGGCACTTGCCAAAGCAAGGTTTCCCAGCACAAACTACAAAGCAGCAGCTCTCTCCTGGCAGAGGAAATCCCATGCAGTGTTGCCCTGGCGAGATAGTGTTGCTACAGCGAGGCCCAGGGAAAACAGACTGCCTAGAGAAATCCTAGCAAAGCCCTGTGTTTCCCACAGGAATGTATGTCAGTTTCAGTTCTTTGCCAGCAACGGAGCTCAGAGGCAACATCAGATTGTGTGTATCTCAGTGAGAGAAAGAACACTGTGACTTCCCCCGTTCCTCTGACGAAAGCGGTTAGAGGGAGAAAAGCGTCCTTTGCTTTCGCTTTCCCGCAGTGAGCTCGGCAGATCTGCCCTTCGCGAAGGGCCGTTTTCCCCCGGAGAACTGCCTCGCGGTAGCCCTGTTCTGGAAGTGGAACGAGTATGCAGTGTTAGCGTTCAGCTATTGTGAAGGCTCGCTTTGGCCCAGGGCAAACGAAGCGCCGGGGGAAATCTTAGCAGAGCCCGGCGCCTTTCCACGGTTCAAAGCGTGGAACAGCAGACTCTTTTGCAAAGAAGAGAGCGCACAGGCAACAGCAGCCCGCACGTTTCTCAGTGAAAGGGAGAACTCCCTGACTTCATCCAGTCCTCTGAGCAAAGCAGGCAGAGGGAGAGAAACTTTCTTTCCTTCCTCTTTCCTGCAACGAATTCCTCCTTTGCTCTTGCAAACGCAAGGCTTCTTCTGAAAAACTACGTCGAGGTGCAGGGATCCTTCCAGAGGAGCAACGGCATAGTTTTAGCTGGAAGGGCTTGGCAGAGCAGCCGGCGAGAAAAGGCCTCTTGCGATTCTCTTTTCTTTCTGCCTGAATGCGGTCAATTGGCACTTGCCAAAGCAAGGTTTCCCAGCACAAACTACAAAGCAGCAGCTCTCTCCTGGCAGAGGAAATCCCATGCAGTGTTGCCCTGGCGAGATAGTGTTGCTACAGCGAGGCCCAGGGAAAACAGACTGCCTAGAGAAATCCTAGCAAAGCCCTGTGTTTCCCACAGGAATGTATGTCAGTTTCAGTTCTTTGCCAGCAACGGAGCTCAGAGGCAACATCAGATTGTGTGTATCTCAGTGAGAGAAAGAACACTGTGACTTCCCCCGTTCCTCTGACGAAAGCGGTTAGAGGGAGAAAAGCGTCCTTTGCTTTCGCTTTCCCGCAGTGAGCTCGGCAGATCTGCCCTTCGCGAAGGGCCGTTTTCCCCCGGAGAACTGCCTCGCGGTAGCCCTGTTCTGGAAGTGGAACGAGTATGCAGTGTTAGCGTTCAGCTATTGTGAAGGCTCGCTTTGGCCCAGGGCAAACGAAGCGCCGGGGGAAATCTTAGCAGAGCCCGGCGCCTTTCCACGGTTCAAAGCGTGGAACAGCAGACTCTTTTGCAAAGAAGAGAGCGCACAGGCAACAGCAGCCCGCACGTTTCTCAGTGAAAGGGAGAACTCCCTGACTTCATCCAGTCCTCTGAGCAAAGCAGGCAGAGGGAGAGAAACTTTCTTTCCTTCCTCTTTCCTGCAACGAATTCCTCCTTTGCTCTTGCAAACGCAAGGCTTCTTCTGAAAAACTACGTCGCGGTGCAGGGATCCTTCCAGAGGAGCAACGGCATAGTTTTAGCTGGAAGGGCTTGGCAGAGCAGCCGGGGAGAAAAGGCCTCTTGCGATTCTCTTTTCTTTCTGCCTGAATGCGGTCAATTGGCACTTGCCAAAGCAAGGTTTCCCAGCACAAACTACAAAGCAGCAGCTCTCTCCTGGCAGAGGAAATCCCATGCAGTGTTGCCCTGGCGAGATAGTGTTGCTACAGCGAGGCCCAGGGAAAACAGACTGCCTAGAGAAATCCTAGCAAAGCCCTGTGTTTCCCCACAGGAATGTATGTCAGTTTCAGTTCTTTGCCAGCAACGGAGCTCAGAGGCAACATCAGATTGTGTGTATCTCAGTGAGAGAAAGAACACTGTCAGTTCCCCCGTTCCTCTGACGAAAGCGGTTAGAGGGAGAAAAGCGTCCTTTGCTTTCGCTTTCCCGCAGTGAGCTCGGCAGATCTGCCCTTCGCGAAGGGCCGTTTTCCCCCGGCGAATGCCTCGCGGTAGGCCTGTTCTGGAAGTGGAACGAGTATGCAGTGTTAGCGTTCAGCTATTGTGAAGGCTCGCTTTGGCCCAGGGCAAACGAAGCGCCGGGGGAAATCTTAGCAGAGCCCGGCGCCTTTCCACGGTTCAAAGGGTGGAACAGCAGACTCTTTTGCAAAGAACAGAGCGCACGTTTCTCAGTGAAAGGGAGAACTCCCTGACTTCATCCAGTCCTCTGAGCAAAGCAGGCAGAGGGAGAGAAACTTTCTTTCCTTCCTCTTTCCTGCAACGAATTCCTCCTTGGCTCTTGCAAACGCAAGGCTTCTTCTGAAAAACTACGTCGCGGTGCAGGGATCCTTCCAGAGGAGCAACGGCATAGTTTTAGCTGGAAGGGCTTGGCAGAGCAGCCGGGGAGAAAAGGCCTCTTGCGATTCTCTTTTCTTTCTGCCTGAATGCGGTCAATTGGCACTTGCCAAAGCAAGGTTTCCCAGCACAAACTACAAAGCAGCAGCTCTCTCCTGGCAGAGGAAATCCCATGCAGTGTTGCCCTGGCGAGATAGTGTTGCTACAGCGAGGCCCAGGGAAAACAGACTGCCTAGAGAAATCCTAGCAAAGCCCTGTGTTTCCCCACAGGAATGTATGTCAGTTTCAGTTCTTTGCCAGCAACGGAGCTCAGAGGCAACGTCAGATTGTGTGTATCTCAGTGAGAGAAAGAACACTGTCAGTTCCCCCGTTCCTCTGACGAAAGCGGTTAGAGGGAGAAAAGCGTCCTTTGCTTTCGCTTTCCCGCAGTGAGCTCGGCAGATCTGCCCTTCGCGAAGGGCCGTTTTCCCCCGGAGAACTGCCTCGCGGTAGCCCTGTTCTGGAAGTGGAACGAGTATGCAGTGTTAGCGTTCAGCTATTGTGAAGGCTCGCTTTGGCCCAGGGCAAACGACGCGCCGGGGGAAATCTTAGAAGAGCCCGGCGCCTTTCCACGGTTCAAAGCGTGGAACAGCAGACTGTTTTGCAAAGAACAGAGCGCACAGGCAACAGCAGCCCGCACGTTTCTCAGTGAAAGGGAGAACTCCCTGACTTCATCCAGTCCTCTGAGCAAAGCAGGCAGAAGGAGAGAAACTTTCTTTCCTTCCTCTTTCCTGCAACGAATTCCTCCTTTGCTCTTGCAAACGCAAGGCTTCTTCTGAAAAACTACGTCGCGGTGCAGGGATCCTTCCAGAGGAGCAACGGCATAGTTTTAGCTGGAAGGGCTTGGCAGAGCAGCCGGCGAGAAAAGGCCTCTTGCGATTCTCTTTTCTTTCTGCCTGAATGCGGTCAATTGGCACTTGCCAAAGCAAGGTTTCCCAGCACAAACTACAAAGCAGCAGCTCTCTCCTGGCAGAGGAAATCCCATGCAGTGTTGCCCTGGCGAGATAGTGTTGCTACAGCGAGGCCCAGGGAAAACAGACTGCCTAGAGAAATCCTAGCAAAGCCCTGTGTTTCCCCACAGGAATGTATGTCAGTTTCAGTTCTTTGCCAGCAACGGAGCTCACAGGCAACATCAGATTGTGTGTATCTCAGGGAGAGAAAGAACACTGTCAGTTCACCCGTTCCTCTGACGAAAGCGGTTAGAGGGAGAAAAGCGTCCTTTGCTTTCGCTTTCCCGCAGTGAGCTCGGCAGATCTGCCCTTCGCGAAGGGCCGTTTTCCCCCGGAGAACTGCCTCGCGGTAGCCCTGTTCTGGAAGTGGAACGAGTATGCAGTGTTAGCGTTCAGCTATTGTGAAGGCTCGCTTTGGCCCAGGGCAAACGAAGCGCCGGGGGAAATCTTAGCAGAGCCCGGCGCCTTTCCACGGTTCAAAGCGTGGAACAGCAGACTCTTTTGCAAAGAAGAGAGCGCACAGGCAACAGCAGCCCGCACGTTTCTCAGTGAAAGGGAGAACTCCCTGACTTCATCCAGTCCTCTGAGCAAAGCAGGCAGAGGGAGAGAAACTTTCTTTCCTTCCTCTTTCCTGCAACGAATTCCTCCTTTGCTCTTGCAAACGCAAGGCTTCTTCTGAAAAACTACGTCGCGGTGCAGGGATCCTTCCAGAGGAGCAACGGCATAGTTTTAGCTGGAAGGGCTTGGCAGAGCAGCCGGGGAGAAAAGGCCTCTTGCGATTCTCTTTTCTTTCTGCCTGAATGCGGTCAATTGGCACTTGCCAAAGCAAGGTTTCCCAGCACAAACTACAAAGCAGCAGCTCTCTCCTGGCAGAGGAAATCCCATGCAGTGTTGCCCTGGCGAGATAGTGTTGCTACAGCGAGGCCCAGGGAAAACAGACTGCCTAGAGAAATCCTAGCAAAGCCCTGAGTTTCCCCACAGGAATGTATGTCAGTTTCAGTTCTTTGCCAGCAACGGAGCTCAGACGCAACATCAGATTGTGTGTATCTCAGTGAGAGAAAGAACACTGTGACTTCCCCCGTTCCTCTGACGAAAGCGGTTAGAGGGAGAAAAGCGTCCTTTGCTTTCGCTTTCCCGCAGTGAGCTCGGCAGATCTGCCCTTCGCGAAGGGCCGTTTTCCCCCGGAGAACTGCCTCGCGGTAGCCCTGTTCTGGAAGTGGAACGAGTATGCAGTGTTAGCGTTCAGCTATTGTGAAGGCTCGCTTTGGCCCAGGGCAAACGAAGCGCCGGGGGAAATCTTAGCAGAGCCCGGCGCCTTTCCACGGTTCAAAGCGTGGAACAGCAGACTCTTTTGCAAAGAAGAGAGCGCACAGGCAACAGCAGCCCGCACGTTTCTCAGTGAAAGGGAGAACTCCCTGACTTCATCCAGTCCTCTGAGCAAAGCAGGCAGAGGGAGAGAAACTTTCTTTCCTTCCTCTTTCCTGCAACGAATTCCTCCTTTGCTCTTGCAAACGCAAGGCTTCTTCTGAAAAACTACGTCGCGGTGCAGGGATCCTTCCAGAGGAGCAACGGCATAGTTTTAGCTGGAAGGGCTTGGCAGAGCAGCCGGGGAGAAAAGGCCTCTTGCGATTCTCTTTTCTTTCTGCCTGAATGCGGTCAATTGGCACTTGCCAAAGCAAGGTTTCCCAGCACAAACTACAAAGCAGCAGCTCTCTCCTGGCAGAGGAAATCCCATGCAGTGTTGCCCTGGCGAGATAGTGTTGCTACAGCGAGGCCCAGGGAAAACAGACTGCCTAGAGAAATCCTAGCAAAGCCCTGTGTTTCCCCACAGGAATGTATGTCAGTTTCAGTTGTTTGCCAGCAACGGAGCTCAGAGGCAACGTCAGATTGTGTGTATCTCAGTGAGAGAAAGAACACTGTCAGTTCCCCCGTTCCTCTGACGAAAGCGGTTAGAGGGAGAAAAGCGTCCTTTGCTTTCGCTTTCCCGCAGTGAGCTCGGCAGATCTGCCCTTCGCGAAGGGCCGTTTTCTCCCGCAGAACTGCCTCGCGGTAGCCCTGTTCTGGAAGTGGAACGAGTATGCAGTGTTAGCGTTCAGCTATTGTGAAGGCTCGCTTTGGCCCAGGGCAAACGAAGCGCCGGGGGAAATCTTAGCAGAGCCCGGCGCCTTTCCACGGTTCAAAGCGTGGAACAGCAGACTCTTTTGCAAAGAAGAGAGCGCACAGGCAACAGCAGCCCGCACGTTTCTCAGTGAAAGGGAGAACTCCCTGACTTCATCCAGTCCTCTGAGCAAAGCAGGCAGAAGGAGAGAAACTTTCTTTCCTTCCTCTTTCCTGCAACGAATTCCTCCTTTGCTCTTGCAAACGCAAGGCTTCTTCTGAAAAACTACGTCGAGGTGCAGGGATCCTTCCAGAGGAGCAACGGCATAGTTTTAGCTGGAAGGGCTTGGCAGAGCAGCCGGGGAGAAAAGGCCTCTTGCGATTCTCTTTTCTTTCTGCCTGAATGCGGTCAATTGGCACTTGCCAAAGCAAGGTTTCCCAGCACAAACTACAAAGCAGCAGCTCTCTCCTGGCAGAGGAAATCCCATGCAGTGTTGCCCTGGCGAGATAGTGTTGCTACAGCGAGGCCCAGGGAAAACAGACTGCCTAGAGAAATCCTAGCAAAGCCCTGTGTTTCCCACAGGAATGTATGTCAGTTTCAGTTCTTTGCCAGCAACGGAGCTCAGAGGCAACATCAGATTGTGTGTATCTCAGTGAGAGAAAGAACACTGTGACTTCCCCCGTTCCTCTGACGAAAGCGGTTAGAGGGAGAAAAGCGTCCTTTGCTTTCGCTTTCCCGCAGTGAGCTCGGCAGATCTGCCCTTCGCGAAGGGCCGTTTTCCCCCGGAGAACTGCCTCGCGGTAGCCCTGTTCTGGAAGTGGAACGAGTATGCAGTGTTAGCGTTCAGCTATTGTGAAGGCTCGCTTTGGCCCAGGGCAAACGAAGCGCCGGGGGAAATCTTAGCAGAGCCCGGCGCCTTTCCACGGTTCAAAGCGTGGAACAGCAGACTCTTTTGCAAAGAAGAGAGCGCACAGGCAACAGCAGCCCGCACGTTTCTCAGTGAAAGGGAGAACTCCCTGACTTCATCCAGTCCTCTGAGCAAAGCAGGCAGAGGGAGAGAAACTTTCTTTCCTTCCTCTTTCCTGCAACGAATTCCTCCTTTGCTCTTGCAAACGCAAGGCTTCTTCTGAAAAACTACGTCGAGGTGCAGGGATCCTTCCAGAGGAGCAACGGCATAGTTTTAGCTGGAAGGGCTTGGCAGAGCAGCCGGCGAGAAAAGGCCTCTTGCGATTCTCTTTTCTTTCTGCCTGAATGCGGTCAATTGGCACTTGCCAAAGCAAGGTTTCCCAGCACAAACTACAAAGCAGCAGCTCTCTCCTGGCAGAGGAAATCCCATGCAGTGTTGCCCTGGCGAGATAGTGTTGCTACAGCGAGGCCCAGGGAAAACAGACTGCCTAGAGAAATCCTAGCAAAGCCCTGTGTTTCCCACAGGAATGTATGTCAGTTTCAGTTCTTTGCCAGCAACGGAGCTCAGAGGCAACATCAGATTGTGTGTATCTCAGTGAGAGAAAGAACACTGTGACTTCCCCCGTTCCTCTGACGAAAGCGGTTAGAGGGAGAAAAGCGTCCTTTGCTTTCGCTTTCCCGCAGTGAGCTCGGCAGATCTGCCCTTCGCGAAGGGCCGTTTTCCCCCGGAGAACTGCCTCGCGGTAGCCCTGTTCTGGAAGTGGAACGAGTATGCAGTGTTAGCGTTCAGCTATTGTGAAGGCTCGCTTTGGCCCAGGGCAAACGAAGCGCCGGGGGAAATCTTAGCAGAGCCCGGCGCCTTTCCACGGTTCAAAGCGTGGAACAGCAGACTCTTTTGCAAAGAAGAGAGCGCACAGGCAACAGCAGCCCGCACGTTTCTCAGTGAAAGGGAGAACTCCCTGACTTCATCCAGTCCTCTGAGCAAAGCAGGCAGAGGGAGAGAAACTTTCTTTCCTTCCTCTTTCCTGCAACGAATTCCTCCTTTGCTCTTGCAAACGCAAGGCTTCTTCTGAAAAACTACGTCGCGGTGCAGGGATCCTTCCAGAGGAGCAACGGCATAGTTTTAGCTGGAAGGGCTTGGCAGAGCAGCCGGGGAGAAAAGGCCTCTTGCGATTCTCTTTTCTTTCTGCCTGAATGCGGTCAATTGGCACTTGCCAAAGCAAGGTTTCCCAGCACAAACTACAAAGCAGCAGCTCTCTCCTGGCAGAGGAAATCCCATGCAGTGTTGCCCTGGCGAGATAGTGTTGCTACAGCGAGGCCCAGGGAAAACAGACTGCCTAGAGAAATCCTAGCAAAGCCCTGTGTTTCCCCACAGGAATGTATGTCAGTTTCAGTTCTTTGCCAGCAACGGAGCTCAGAGGCAACATCAGATTGTGTGTATCTCAGTGAGAGAAAGAACACTGTCAGTTCCCCCGTTCCTCTGACGAAAGCGGTTAGAGGGAGAAAAGCGTCCTTTGCTTTCGCTTTCCCGCAGTGAGCTCGGCAGATCTGCCCTTCGCGAAGGGCCGTTTTCCCCCGGCGAATGCCTCGCGGTAGGCCTGTTCTGGAAGTGGAACGAGTATGCAGTGTTAGCGTTCAGCTATTGTGAAGGCTCGCTTTGGCCCAGGGCAAACGAAGCGCCGGGGGAAATCTTAGCAGAGCCCGGCGCCTTTCCACGGTTCAAAGGGTGGAACAGCAGACTCTTTTGCAAAGAACAGAGCGCACGTTTCTCAGTGAAAGGGAGAACTCCCTGACTTCATCCAGTCCTCTGAGCAAAGCAGGCAGAGGGAGAGAAACTTTCTTTCCTTCCTCTTTCCTGCAACGAATTCCTCCTTGGCTCTTGCAAACGCAAGGCTTCTTCTGAAAAACTACGTCGCGGTGCAGGGATCCTTCCAGAGGAGCAACGGCATAGTTTTAGCTGGAAGGGCTTGGCAGAGCAGCCGGGGAGAAAAGGCCTCTTGCGATTCTCTTTTCTTTCTGCCTGAATGCGGTCAATTGGCACTTGCCAAAGCAAGGTTTCCCAGCACAAACTACAAAGCAGCAGCTCTCTCCTGGCAGAGGAAATCCCATGCAGTGTTGCCCTGGCGAGATAGTGTTGCTACAGCGAGGCCCAGGGAAAACAGACTGCCTAGAGAAATCCTAGCAAAGCCCTGTGTTTCCCCACAGGAATGTATGTCAGTTTCAGTTCTTTGCCAGCAACGGAGCTCAGAGGCAACGTCAGATTGTGTGTATCTCAGTGAGAGAAAGAACACTGTCAGTTCCCCCGTTCCTCTGACGAAAGCGGTTAGAGGGAGAAAAGCGTCCTTTGCTTTCGCTTTCCCGCAGTGAGCTCGGCAGATCTGCCCTTCGCGAAGGGCCGTTTTCCCCCGGAGAACTGCCTCGCGGTAGCCCTGTTCTGGAAGTGGAACGAGTATGCAGTGTTAGCGTTCAGCTATTGTGAAGGCTCGCTTTGGCCCAGGGCAAACGACGCGCCGGGGGAAATCTTAGAAGAGCCCGGCGCCTTTCCACGGTTCAAAGCGTGGAACAGCAGACTGTTTTGCAAAGAACAGAGCGCACAGGCAACAGCAGCCCGCACGTTTCTCAGTGAAAGGGAGAACTCCCTGACTTCATCCAGTCCTCTGAGCAAAGCAGGCAGAAGGAGAGAAACTTTCTTTCCTTCCTCTTTCCTGCAACGAATTCCTCCTTTGCTCTTGCAAACGCAAGGCTTCTTCTGAAAAACTACGTCGCGGTGCAGGGATCCTTCCAGAGGAGCAACGGCATAGTTTTAGCTGGAAGGGCTTGGCAGAGCAGCCGGCGAGAAAAGGCCTCTTGCGATTCTCTTTTCTTTCTGCCTGAATGCGGTCAATTGGCACTTGCCAAAGCAAGGTTTCCCAGCACAAACTACAAAGCAGCAGCTCTCTCCTGGCAGAGGAAATCCCATGCAGTGTTGCCCTGGCGAGATAGTGTTGCTACAGCGAGGCCCAGGGAAAACAGACTGCCTAGAGAAATCCTAGCAAAGCCCTGTGTTTCCCCACAGGAATGTATGTCAGTTTCAGTTCTTTGCCAGCAACGGAGCTCACAGGCAACATCAGATTGTGTGTATCTCAGGGAGAGAAAGAACACTGTCAGTTCACCCGTTCCTCTGACGAAAGCGGTTAGAGGGAGAAAAGCGTCCTTTGCTTTCGCTTTCCCGCAGTGAGCTCGGCAGATCTGCCCTTCGCGAAGGGCCGTTTTCCCCCGGAGAACTGCCTCGCGGTAGCCCTGTTCTGGAAGTGGAACGAGTATGCAGTGTTAGCGTTCAGCTATTGTGAAGGCTCGCTTTGGCCCAGGGCAAACGAAGCGCCGGGGGAAATCTTAGCAGAGCCCGGCGCCTTTCCACGGTTCAAAGCGTGGAACAGCAGACTCTTTTGCAAAGAAGAGAGCGCACAGGCAACAGCAGCCCGCACGTTTCTCAGTGAAAGGGAGAACTCCCTGACTTCATCCAGTCCTCTGAGCAAAGCAGGCAGAGGGAGAGAAACTTTCTTTCCTTCCTCTTTCCTGCAACGAATTCCTCCTTTGCTCTTGCAAACGCAAGGCTTCTTCTGAAAAACTACGTCGCGGTGCAGGGATCCTTCCAGAGGAGCAACGGCATAGTTTTAGCTGGAAGGGCTTGGCAGAGCAGCCGGGGAGAAAAGGCCTCTTGCGATTCTCTTTTCTTTCTGCCTGAATGCGGTCAATTGGCACTTGCCAAAGCAAGGTTTCCCAGCACAAACTACAAAGCAGCAGCTCTCTCCTGGCAGAGGAAATCCCATGCAGTGTTGCCCTGGCGAGATAGTGTTGCTACAGCGAGGCCCAGGGAAAACAGACTGCCTAGAGAAATCCTAGCAAAGCCCTGAGTTTCCCCACAGGAATGTATGTCAGTTTCAGTTCTTTGCCAGCAACGGAGCTCAGACGCAACATCAGATTGTGTGTATCTCAGTGAGAGAAAGAACACTGTGACTTCCCCCGTTCCTCTGACGAAAGCGGTTAGAGGGAGAAAAGCGTCCTTTGCTTTCGCTTTCCCGCAGTGAGCTCGGCAGATCTGCCCTTCGCGAAGGGCCGTTTTCCCCCGGAGAACTGCCTCGCGGTAGCCCTGTTCTGGAAGTGGAACGAGTATGCAGTGTTAGCGTTCAGCTATTGTGAAGGCTCGCTTTGGCCCAGGGCAAACGAAGCGCCGGGGGAAATCTTAGCAGAGCCCGGCGCCTTTCCACGGTTCAAAGCGTGGAACAGCAGACTCTTTTGCAAAGAAGAGAGCGCACAGGCAACAGCAGCCCGCACGTTTCTCAGTGAAAGGGAGAACTCCCTGACTTCATCCAGTCCTCTGAGCAAAGCAGGCAGAGGGAGAGAAACTTTCTTTCCTTCCTCTTTCCTGCAACGAATTCCTCCTTTGCTCTTGCAAACGCAAGGCTTCTTCTGAAAAACTACGTCGCGGTGCAGGGATCCTTCCAGAGGAGCAACGGCATAGTTTTAGCTGGAAGGGCTTGGCAGAGCAGCCGGGGAGAAAAGGACTCTTGCGATTCTCTTTTCTTTCTGCCCGAATGCGGTCAATTGGCACTTGCCAAAGCAAGGTTTCCCAGCACAAACTACAAAGCAGCAGCTCTCTCCTGGCAGAGGAAATCCCATGCAGTGTTGCCCTGGCGAGATAGTGTTGCTACAGCGAGGCCCAGGGAAAACAGACTGCCTAGAGAAATCCTAGCAAAGCCCTGTGTTTCCCCACAGGAATGTATGTCAGTTTCAGTTCTTTGCCAGCAACGGAGCTCAGAGGCAACATCAGATTGTGTGTATCTCAGTGAGAGAAAGAACACTGTGACTTCCCCCGTTCCTCTGACGAAAGCGGTTAGAGGGAGAAAAGCGTCCTTTGCATTCGCTTTCCCGCAGTGAGCTCGGCAGATCTGCCCTTCGCGAAGGGCCGTTTTCCCCCGGAGAACTGCCTCGCGGTAGCCCTGTTCTGGAAGTGGAACGAGTATGCAGTGTTAGCGTTCAGCTATTGTGAAGGCTCGCTTTGGCCCAGGGCAAACGAAGCGCCGGGGGAAATCTTAGAAGAGCCCGGCGCCTTTCCACGGTTCAAAGCGTGGAACAGCAGACTCTTTTGCAAAGAAGAGAGCGCACAGGCAACAGCAGCCCGCACGTTTCTCAGTGAAAGGGAGAACTCCCTGACTTCATCCAGTCCTCTGAGCAAAGCAGGCAGAGGGAGAGAAACTTTCTTTCCTTCCTCTTTCCTGCAACGAATTCCTCCTTTGCTCTTGCAAACGCAAGGCTTCTTCTGAAAAACTACGTCGCGGTGCAGGGATCCTTCCAGAGGAGCAACGGCATAGTTTTAGCTGGAAGGGCTAAGCAGAGCAGCCGGGGAGAAAAGGCCTCCTGCGATTCTCTTTTCTTTCCACCTGAATGCGGTCAATTGGCACTTGCCAAAGCAAGGTTTCCCAGCACAAACTACAAAGCAGCAGCTCTCTCCTGGCAGAGGAAATCCCATGCAGTGTTGCCCTGGCGAGATAGTGTTGCTACAGCGAGGCCCAGGGAAAACAGACTGCCTAGAGAAATCCTAGCAAAGCCCTGAGTTTCCCCACAGGAATGTATGTCAGTTTCAGTTCTTTGCCAGCAACGGAGCTCAGACGCAACATCAGATTGTGTGTATCTCAGTGAGAGAAAGAACACTGTGACTTCCCCCGTTCCTCTGACGAAAGCGGTTAGAGGGAGAAAAGCGTCCTTTGCTTTCGCTTTCCCGCAGTGAGCTCGGCAGATCTGCCCTTCGCGAAGGGCCGTTTTCCCCCGGAGAACTGCCTCGCGGTAGCCCTGTTCTGGAAGTGGAACGAGTATGCAGTGTTAGCGTTCAGCTATTGTGAAGGCTCGCTTTGGCCCAGGGCAAACGAAGCGCCGGGGGAATCTTAGCAGAGCCCGGCGCCTTTCCACGGTTCAAAGCGTGGAACAGCAGACTCTTTTGCAAAGAAGAGAGCGCACAGGCAACAGCAGCCCGCACGTTTCTCAGTGAAAGGGAGAACTCCCTGACTTCATCCAGTTCTCTGAGCAAAGCAGGCAGAGGGAGAGAAACTTTCTTTCCTTCCTCTTTCCTGCAACGAATTCCTCCTTTGCTCTTGCAAACGCAAGGCTTCTTCTGAAAAACTACGTCGCGGTGCAGGGATCCTTCCAGAGGAGCAACGGCATAGTTTTAGCTGGAAGGGCTTGGCAGAGCAGCCGGGGAGAAAAGGCCTCTTGCGATTCTCTTTTCTTTCTGCCTGAATGCGGTCAATTGGCACTTGCCAAAGCAAGGTTTCCCAGCACAAACTACAAAGCAGCAGCTCTCTCCTGGCAGAGGAAATCCCATGCAGTGTTGCCCTGGCGAGATAGTGTTGCTACAGCGAGGCCCAGGGAAAACAGACTGCCTAGAGAAATCCTAGCAAAGCCCTGTGTTTCCCCACAGGAATGTATGTCAGTTTCAGTTCTTTGCCAGCAACGGAGCTCAGACGCAACATCAGATTGTGTGTATCTCAGTGAGAGAAAGAACACTGTGACTTCCCCCGTTCCTCTGACGAAAGCGGTTAGAGGGAGAAAAGCGTCCTTTGCATTCGCTTTCCCGCAGTGAGCTCGGCAGATCTGCCCTTCGCGAAGGGCCGTTTTCCCCCGGAGAACTGCCTCGCGGTAGCCCTGTTCTGGAAGTGGAACGAGTATGCAGTGTTAGCGTTCAGCTATTGTGAAGGCTCGCTTTGGCCCAGGGCAAACGAAGCGCCGGGGGAAATCTTAGAAGAGCCCGGCGCCTTTCCACGGTTCAAAGCGTGGAACAGCAGACTCTTTTGCAAAGAAGAGAGCGCACAGGTAACAGCAGCCCGCACGTTTCTCAGTGAAAGGGAGAACTCCCTGACTTCATCCAGTCCTCTGAGCAAAGCAGGCAGAGGGAGAGAAACTTTCTTTCCTTCCTCTTTCCTGCAACGGATTCCTCCTTTGCTCTTGCAAACGCAAGGCTTCTTCTGAAAAACTACGTCGCGGTGCAGGGATCCTTCCAGAGGAGCAACGGCATAGTTTTAGCTGGAAGGGCTAAGCAGAGCAGCCGGGGAGAAAAGGCCTCCTGCGATTCTCTTTTCTTTCCACCTGAATGCGGTCAATTGGCACTTGCCAAAGCAAGGTTTCCCAGCACAAACTACAAAGCAGCAGCTCTCTCCTGGCAGAGGAAATCCCATGCAGTGTTGCCCTGGCGAGATAGTGTTGCTACAGCGAGGCCCAGGGAAAACAGACTGCCTAGAGAAATCCTAGCAAAGCCCTGAGTTTCCCCACAGGAATGTATGTCAGTTTCAGTTCTTTGCCAGCAACGGAGCTCAGACGCAACATCAGATTGTGTGTATCTCAGTGAGAGAAAGAACACTGTGACTTCCCCCGTTCCTCTGACGAAAGCGGTTAGAGGGAGAAAAGCGTCCTTTGCTTTCGCTTTCCCGCAGTGAGCTCGGCAGATCTGCCCTTCGCGAAGGGCCGTTTTCCCCCGGAGAACTGCCTCGCGGTAGCCCTGTTCTGGAAGTGGAACGAGTATGCAGTGTTAGCGTTCAGCTATTGTGAAGGCTCGCTTTGGCCCAGGGCAAACGAAGCGCCGGGGGAAATCTTAGCAGAGCCCGGCGCCTTTCCACGGTTCAAAGCGTGGAACAGCAGACTCTTTTGCAAAGAAGAGAGCGCACAGGCAACAGCAGCCCGCACGTTTCTCAGTGAAAGGGAGAACTCCCTGACTTCATCCAGTCCTCTGAGCAAAGCAGGCAGAGGGAGAGAAACTTTCTTTCCTTCCTCTTTCCTGCAACGAATTCCTCCTTTGCTCTTGCAAACGCAAGGCTTCTTCTGAAAAACTACGTCGCGGTGCAGGGATCCTTCCAGAGGAGCAACGGCATAGTTTTAGCTGGAAGGGCTTGGCAGAGCAGCCGGGGAGAAAAGGACTCTTGCGATTCTCTTTTCTTTCTGCCCGAATGCGGTCAATTGGCACTTGCCAAAGCAAGGTTTCCCAGCACAAACTACAAAGCAGCAGCTCTCTCCTGGCAGAGGAAATCCCATGCAGTGTTGCCCTGGCGAGATAGTGTTGCTACAGCGAGGCCCAGGGAAAACAGACTGCCTAGAGAAATCCTAGCAAAGCCCTGTGTTTCCCCACAGGAATGTATGTCAGTTTCAGTTCTTTGCCAGCAACGGAGCTCAGAGGCAACATCAGATTGTGTGTATCTCAGTGAGAGAAAGAACACTGTGACTTCCCCCGTTCCTCTGACGAAAGCGGTTAGAGGGAGAAAAGCGTCCTTTGCATTCGCTTTCCCGCAGTGAGCTCGGCAGATCTGCCCTTCGCGAAGGGCCGTTTTCCCCCGGAGAACTGCCTCGCGGTAGCCCTGTTCTGGAAGTGGAACGAGTATGCAGTGTTAGCGTTCAGCTATTGTGAAGGCTCGCTTTGGCCCAGGGCATACGAAGCGCCGGGGGAATCTTAGCAGAGCCCGGCGCCTTTCCACGGTTCAAAGCGTGGAACAGCAGACTCTTTTGCAAAGAAGAGAGCGCACAGGCAACAGCAGCCCGCACGTTTCTCAGTGAAAGGGAGAACTCCCTGACTTCATCCAGTTCTCTGAGCAAAGCAGGCAGAGGGAGAGAAACTTTCTTTCCTTCCTCTTTCCTGCAACGAATTCCTCCTTTGCTCTTGCAAACGCAAGGCTTCTTCTGAAAAACTACGTCGCGGTGCAGGGATCCTTCCAGAGGAGCAACGGCATAGTTTTAGCTGGAAGGGCTTGGCAGAGCAGCCGGGGAGAAAAGGCCTCTTGCGATTCTCTTTTCTTTCTGCCTGAATGCGGTCAATTGGCACTTGCCAAAGCAAGGTTTCCCAGCACAAACTACAAAGCAGCAGCTCTCTCCTGGCAGAGGAAATCCCATGCAGTGTTGCCCTGGCGAGATAGTGTTGCTACAGCGAGGCCCAGGGAAAACAGACTGCCTAGAGAAATCCTAGCAAAGCCCTGTGTTTCCCCACAGGAATGTATGTCAGTTTCAGTTCTTTGCCAGCAACGGAGCTCAGACGCAACATCAGATTGTGTGTATCTCAGTGAGAGAAAGAACACTGTGACTTCCCCCGTTCCTCTGACGAAAGCGGTTAGAGGGAGAAAAGCGTCCTTTGCATTCGCTTTCCCGCAGTGAGCTCGGCAGATCTGCCCTTCGCGAAGGGCCGTTTTCCCCCGGAGAACTGCCTCGCGGTAGCCCTGTTCTGGAAGTGGAACGAGTATGCAGTGTTAGCGTTCAGCTATTGTGAAGGCTCGCTTTGGCCCAGGGCAAACGAAGCGCCGGGGGAAATCTTAGAATACTATCTCTCTATGCCACGGTTCAAAGCGTGGAACAGCAGACTCTTTTGCAAAGAAGAGAGCGCACAGGCAACAGCAGCCCGCACGTTTCTCAGTGAAAGGGAGAACTCCCTGACTTCATCCAGTCCTCTGAGCAAAGCAGGCAGAGGGAGAGAAACTTTCTTTCCTTCCTCTTTCCTGCAACGAATTCCTCCTTTGCTCTTGCAAACGCAAGGCTTCTTCTGAAAAACTACGTCGCGGTGCAGGGATCCTTCCAGAGGAGCAACGGCATAGTTTTAGCTGGAAGGGCTTGGCAGAGCAGCCGGGGAGAAAAGGACTCTTGCGATTCTCTTTTCTTTCTGCCCGAATGCGGTCAATTGGCACTTGCCAAAGCAAGGTTTCCCAGCACAAACTACAAAGCAGCAGCTCTCTCCTGGCAGAGGAAATCCCATGCAGTGTTGCCCTGGCGAGATAGTGTTGCTACAGCGAGGCCCAGGGAAAACAGACTGCCTAGAGAAATCCTAGCAAAGCCCTGTGTTTCCCCACAGGAATGTATGTCAGTTTCAGTTCTTTGCCAGCAACGGAGCTCAGAGGCAACATCAGATTGTGTGTATCTCAGTGAGAGAAAGAACACTGTGACTTCCCCCGTTCCTCTGACGAAAGCGGTTAGAGGGAGAAAAGCGTCCTTTGCATTCGCTTTCCCGCAGTGAGCTCGGCAGATCTGCCCTTCGCGAAGGGCCGTTTTCCCCCGGAGAACTGCCTCGCGGTAGCCCTGTTCTGGAAGTGGAACGAGTATGCAGTGTTAGCGTTCAGCTATTGTGAAGGCTCGCTTTGGCCCAGGGCAAACGAAGCGCCGGGGGAATCTTAGCAGAGCCCGGCGCCTTTCCACGGTTCAAAGCGTGGAACAGCAGACTCTTTTGCAAAGAAGAGAGCGCACAGGCAACAGCAGCCCGCACGTTTCTCAGGGAAAGGGAGAACTCCCTGACTTCATCCAGTCCTCTGAGCAAAGCAGGCAGAGGGAGAGAAACTTTCTTTCCTTCCTCTTTCCTGCAACGAATTCCTCCTTTGCTCTTGCAAACGCAAGGCTTCTTCTGAAAAACTACGTCGCGGTGCAGGGATCCTTCCAGAGGAGCAACGGCATAGTTTTAGCTGGAAGGGCTTGGCAGAGCAGCCGGCGAGAAAAGGCCTCCTGCGATTCTCTTTTCTTTCTGCCTGAATGCGGTCAATTGGCACTTGCCAAAGCAAGGTTTCCCAGCACAAACTACAAAGCAGCAGCTCTCTCCTGGCAGAGGAAATCCCATGCAGTGTTGCCCTGGCGAGATAGTGTTGCTACAGCGAGGCCCAGGGAAAACAGACTGCCTAGAGAAATCCTAGCAAAGCCCTGTGTTTCCCACAGGAATGTATGTCAGTTTCAGTTCTTTGCCAGCAACGGAGCTCAGAGGCAACATCAGATTGTGTGTATCTCAGTGAGAGAAAGAACACTGTGACTTCCCCCGTTCCTCTGACGAAAGCGGTTAGAGGGAGAAAAGCGTCCTTTGCTTTCGCTTTCCCGCAGTGAGCTCGGCAGATCTGCCCTTCGCGAAGGGCCGTTTTCCCCCGGAGAACTGCCTCGCGGTAGCCCTGTTCTGGAAGTGGAACGAGTATGCAGTGTTAGCGTTCAGCTATTGTGAAGGCTCGCTTTGGCCCAGGGCAAACGAAGCGCCGGGGGAAATCTTAGCAGAGCCCGGCGCCTTTCCACGGTTCAAAGCGTGGAACAGCAGACTCTTTTGCAAAGAAGAGAGCGCACAGGCAACAGCAGCCCGCACGTTTCTCAGTGAAAGGGAGAACTCCCTGACTTCATCCAGTCCTCTGAGCAAAGCAGGCAGAGGGAGAGAAACTTTCTTTCCTTCCTCTTTCCTGCAACGAATTCCTCCTTTGCTCTTGCAAACGCAAGGCTTCTTCTGAAAAACTACGTCGCGGTGCAGGGATCCTTCCAGAGGAGCAACGGCATAGTTTTAGCTGGAAGGGCTTGGCAGAGCAGCCGGCGAGAAAAGGCCTCTTGCGATTCTCTTTTCTTTCTGCCTGAATGCGGTCAATTGGCACTTGCCAAAGCAAGGTTTCCCAGCACAAACTACAAAGCAGCAGCTCTCTCCTGGCAGAGGAAATCCCATGCAGTGTTGCCCTGGCGAGATAGTGTTGCTACAGCGAGGCCCAGGGAAAACAGACTGCCTAGAGAAATCCTAGCAAAGCCCTGTGTTTCCCACAGGAATGTATGTCAGTTTCAGTTCTTTGCCAGCAACGGAGCTCAGAGGCAACATCAGATTGTGTGTATCTCAGTGAGAGAAAGAACACTGTGACTTCCCCCGTTCCTCTGACGAAAGCGGTTAGAGGGAGAAAAGCGTCCTTTGCTTTCGCTTTCCCGCAGTGAGCTCGGCAGATCTGCCCTTCGCGAAGGGCCGTTTTCCCCCGGAGAACTGCCTCGCGGTAGCCCTGTTCTGGAAGTGGAACGAGTATGCAGTGTTAGCGTTCAGCTATTGTGAAGGCTCGCTTTGGCCCAGGGCAAACGAAGCGCCGGGGGAAATCTTAGCAGAGCCCGGCGCCTTTCCACGGTTCAAAGCGTGGAACAGCAGACTCTTTTGCAAAGAAGAGAGCGCACAGGCAACAGCAGCCCGCACGTTTCTCAGTGAAAGGGAGAACTCCCTGACTTCATCCAGTCCTCTGAGCAAAGCAGGCAGAGGGAGAGAAACTTTCTTTCCTTCCTCTTTCCTGCAACGAATTCCTCCTTTGCTCTTGCAAACGCAAGGCTTCTTCTGAAAAACTACGTCGCGGTGCAGGGATCCTTCCAGAGGAGCAATGGCATAGTTTTAGCTGGAAGGGCTTGGCAGAGCAGCCGGGGAGAAAAGGCCTCTTGCGATTCTCTTTTCTTTCTGCCTGAATGCGGTCAATTGGCACTTGCCAAAGCAAGGTTTCCCAGCACAAACTACAAAGCAGCAGCTCTCTCCTGGCAGAGGAAATCCCATGCAGTGTTGCCCTGGCGAGATAGTGTTGCTACAGCGAGGCCCAGGGAAAACAGACTGCCTAGAGAAATCCTAGCAAAGCCCTGTGTTTCCCACAGGAATGTATGTCAGTTTCAGTTCTTTGCCAGCAACGGAGCTCAGAGGCAACATCAGATTGTGTGTATCTCAGTGAGAGAAAGAACACTGTGACTTCCCCCGTTCCTCTGACGAAAGCGGTTAGAGGGAGAAAAGCGTCCTTTGCTTTCGCTTTCCCGCAGTGAGCTCGGCAGATCTGCCCTTCGCGAAGGGCCGTTTTCCCCCGGAGAACTGCCTCGCGGTAGCCCTGTTCTGGAAGTGGAACGAGTATGCAGTGTTAGCGTTCAGCTATTGTGAAGGCTCGCTTTGGCCCAGGGCAAACGAAGCGCCGGGGGAAATCTTAGCAGAGCCCGGCGCCTTTCCACGGTTCAAAGCGTGGAACAGCAGACTCTTTTGCAAAGAAGAGAGCGCACAGGCAACAGCAGCCCGCACGTTTCTCAGTGAAAGGGAGAACTCCCTGACTTCATCCAGTCCTCTGAGCAAAGCAGGCAGAGGGAGAGAAACTTTCTTTCCTTCCTCTTTCCTGCAACGAATTCCTCCTTTGCTCTTGCAAACGCAAGGCTTCTTCTGAAAAACTACGTCGCGGTGCAGGGATCCTTCCAGAGGAGCAACGGCATAGTTTTAGCTGGAAGGGCTTGGCAGAGCAGCCGGCGAGAAAAGGCCTCTTGCGATTCTCTTTTCTTTCTGCCTGAATGCGGTCAATTGGCACTTGCCAAAGCAAGGTTTCCCAGCACAAACTACAAAGCAGCAGCTCTCTCCTGGCAGAGGAAATCCCATGCAGTGTTGCCCTGGCGAGATAGTGTTGCTACAGCGAGGCCCAGGGAAAACAGACTGCCTAGAGAAATCCTAGCAAAGCCCTGTGTTTCCCACAGGAATGTATGTCAGTTTCAGTTCTTTGCCAGCAACGGAGCTCAGAGGCAACATCAGATTGTGTGTATCTCAGTGAGAGAAAGAACACTGTGACTTCCCCCGTTCCTCTGACGAAAGCGGTTAGAGGGAGAAAAGCGTCCTTTGCTTTCGCTTTCCCGCAGTGAGCTCGGCAGATCTGCCCTTCGCGAAGGGCCGTTTTCCCCCGGAGAACTGCCTCGCGGTAGCCCTGTTCTGGAAGTGGAACGAGTATGCAGTGTTAGCGTTCAGCTATTGTGAAGGCTCGCTTTGGCCCAGGGCAAACGAAGCGCCGGGGGAAATCTTAGCAGAGCCCGGCGCCTTTCCACGGTTCAAAGCGTGGAACAGCAGACTCTTTTGCAAAGAAGAGAGCGCACAGGCAACAGCAGCCCGCACGTTTCTCAGTGAAAGGGAGAACTCCCTGACTTCATCCAGTCCTCTGAGCAAAGCAGGCAGAGGGAGAGAAACTTTCTTTCCTTCCTCTTTCCTGCAACGAATTCCTCCTTTGCTCTTGCAAACGCAAGGCTTCTTCTGAAAAACTACGTCGCGGTGCAGGGATCCTTCCAGAGGAGCAATGGCATAGTTTTAGCTGGAAGGGCTTGGCAGAGCAGCCGGGGAGAAAAGGCCTCTTGCGATTCTCTTTTCTTTCTGCCTGAATGCGGTCAATTGGCACTTGCCAAAGCAAGGTTTCCCAGCACAAACTACAAAGCAGCAGCTCTCTCCTGGCAGAGGAAATCCCATGCAGTGTTGCCCTGGCGAGATAGTGTTGCTACAGCGAGGCCCAGGGAAAACAGACTGCCTAGAGAAATCCTAGCAAAGCCCTGTGTTTCCCCACAGGAATGTATGTCAGTTTCAGTTGTTTGCCAGCAACGGAGCTCAGAGGCAACGTCAGATTGTGTGTATCTCAGTGAGAGAAAGAACACTGTCAGTTCCCCCGTTCCTCTGACGAAAGCGGTTAGAGGGAGAAAAGCGTCCTTTGCTTTCGCTTTCCCGCAGTGAGCTCGGCAGATCTGCCCTTCGCGAAGGGCCGTTTTCTCCCGCAGAACTGCCTCGCGGTAGCCCTGTTCTGGAAGTGGAACGAGTATGCAGTGTTAGCGTTCAGCTATTGTGAAGGCTCGCTTTGGCCCAGGGCAAACGAAGCGCCGGGGGAAATCTTAGCAGAGCCCGGCGCCTTTCCACGGTTCAAAGCGTGGAACAGCAGACTCTTTTGCAAAGAAGAGAGCGCACAGGCAACAGCAGCCCGCACGTTTCTCAGGGAAAGGGAGAACTCCCTGACTTCATCCAGTCCTCTGAGCAAAGCAGGCAGAGGGAGAGAAACTTTCTTTCCTTCCTCTTTCCTGCAACGAATTCCTCCTTTGCTCTTGCAAACGCAAGGCTTCTTCTGAAAAACTACGTCGCGGTGCAGGGATCCTTCCAGAGGAGCAACGGCATAGTTTTAGCTGGAAGGGCTTGGCAGAGCAGCCGGGGAGAAAAGGCCTCCTGCGATTCTCTTTTCTTTCCACCTGAATGCGGTCAATTGGCACTTGCCAAAGCAAGGTTTCCCAGCACAAACTACAAAGCAGCAGCTCTCTCCTGGCAGAGGAAATCCCATGCAGTGTTGCCCTGGCGAGATAGTGTTGCTACAGCGAGGCCCAGGGAAAACAGACTGCCTAGAGAAATCCTAGCAAAGCCCTGAGTTTCCCCACAGGAATGTATGTCAGTTTCAGTTCTTTGCCAGCAACGGAGCTCAGAGGCAACATCAGATTGTGTGTATCTCAGTGAGAGAAAGAACACTGTGACTTCCCCCGTTCCTCTGACGAAAGCGGTTAGAGGGAGAAAAGCGTCCTTTGCTTTCGCTTTCCCGCAGTGAGCTCGGCAGATCTGCCCTTCGCGAAGGGCCGTTTTCCCCCGGAGAACTGCCTCGCGGTAGCCCTGTTCTGGAAGTGGAACGAGTATGCAGTGTTAGCGTTCAGCTATTGTGAAGGCTCGCTTTGGCCCAGGGCAAACGAAGCGCCGGGGGAATCTTAGCAGAGCCCGGCGCCTTTCCACGGTTCAAAGCGTGGAACAGCAGACTCTTTTGCAAAGAAGAGAGCGCACAGGCAACAGCAGCCCGCACGTTTCTCAGTGAAAGGGAGAACTCCCTGACTTCATCCAGTCCTCTGAGCAAAGCAGGCAGAAGGAGAGAAACTTTCTTTCCTTCCTCTTTCCTGCAACGAATTCCTCCTTTGCTCTTGCAAACGCAAGGCTTCTTCTGAAAAACTACGTCGCGGTGCAGGGATCCTTCCAGAGGAGCAACGGCATAGTTTTAGCTGGAAGGGCTTGGCAGAGCAGCCGGCGAGAAAAGGCCTCTTGCGATTCTCTTTTCTTTCTGCCTGAATGCGGTCAATTGGCACTTGCCAAAGCAAGGTTTCCCAGCACAAACTACAAAGCAGCAGCTCTCTCCTGGCAGAGGAAATCCCATGCAGTGTTGCCCTGGCGAGATAGTGTTGCTACAGCGAGGCCCAGGGAAAACAGACTGCCTAGAGAAATCCTAGCAAAGCCCTGTGTTTCCCACAGGAATGTATGTCAGTTTCAGTTCTTTGCCAGCAACGGAGCTCAGAGGCAACATCAGATTGTGTGTATCTCAGTGAGAGAAAGAACACTGTGACTTCCCCCGTTCCTCTGACGAAAGCGGTTAGAGGGAGAAAAGCGTCCTTTGCATTCGCTTTCCCGCAATACTATCTCTCTATGTGCCCTTCGCGAAGGGCCGTTTTCCCCCGGAGAACTGCCTCGCGGTAGCCCTGTTCTGGAAGTGGAACGAGTATGCAGTGTTAGCGTTCAGCTATTGTGAAGGCTCGCTTTGGCCCAGGGCAAACGAAGCGCCGGGGGAAATCTTAGCAGAGCCCGGCGCCTTTCCACGGTTCAAAGCGTGGAACAGCAGACTCTTTTGCAAAGAAGAGAGCGCACAGGCAACAGCAGCCCGCACGTTTCTCAGGGAAAGGGAGAACTCCCTGACTTCATCCAGTCCTCTGAGCAAAGCAGGCAGAGGGAGAGAAACTTTCTTTCCTTCCTCTTTCCTGCAACGAATTCCTCCTTTGCTCTTGCAAACGCAAGGCTTCTTCTGAAAAACTACGTCGCGGTGCAGGGATCCTTCCAGAGGAGCAACGGCATAGTTTTAGCTGGAAGGGCTTGGCAGAGCAGCCGGGGAGAAAAGGCCTCTTGCGATTCTCTTTTCTTTCTGCCTGAATGCGGTCAATTGGCACTTGCCAAAGCAAGGTTTCCCAGCACAAACTACAAAGCAGCAGCTCTCTCCTGGCAGAGGAAATCCCATGCAGTGTTGCCCTGGCGAGATAGTGTTGCTACAGCGAGGCCCAGGGAAAACAGACTGCCTAGAGAAATCCTAGCAAAGCCCTGTGTTTCCCACAGGAATGTATGTCAGTTTCAGTTCTTTGCCAGCAACGGAGCTCAGAGGCAACATCAGATTGTGTGTATCTCAGTGAGAGAAAGAACACTGTGACTTCCCCCGTTCCTCTGACGAAAGCGGTTAGAGGGAGAAAAGCGTCCTTTGCTTTCGCTTTCCCGCAGTGAGCTCGGCAGATCTGCCCTTCGCGAAGGGCCGTTTTCCCCCGGAGAACTGCCTCGCGGTAGCCCTGTTCTGGAAGTGGAACGAGTATGCAGTGTTAGCGTTCAGCTATTGTGAAGGCTCGCTTTGGCCCAGGGCAAACGAAGCGCCGGGGGAAATCTTAGCAGAGCCCGGCGCCTTTCCACGGTTCAAAGCGTGGAACAGCAGACTCTTTTGCAAAGAAGAGAGCGCACAGGCAACAGCAGCCCGCACGTTTCTCAGTGAAAGGGAGAACTCCCTGACTTCATCCAGTCCTCTGAGCAAAGCAGGCAGAGGGAGAGAAACTTTCTTTCCTTCCTCTTTCCTGCAACGAATTCCTCCTTTGCTCTTGCAAACGCAAGGCTTCTTCTGAAAAACTACGTCGCGGTGCAGGGATCCTTCCAGAGGAGCAACGGCATAGTTTTAGCTGGAAGGGCTAAGCAGAGCAGCCGGGGAGAAAAGGCCTCCTGCGATTCTCTTTTCTTTCCACCTGAATGCGGTCAATTGGCACTTGCCAAAGCAAGGTTTCCCAGCACAAACTACAAAGCAGCAGCTCTCTCCTGGCAGAGGAAATCCCATGCAGTGTTGCCCTGGCGAGATAGTGTTGCTACAGCGAGGCCCAGGGAAAACAGACTGCCTAGAGAAATCCTAGCAAAGCCCTGTGTTTCCCACAGGAATGTATGTCAGTTTCAGTTCTTTGCCAGCAACGGAGCTCAGAGGCAACATCAGATTGTGTGTATCTCAGTGAGAGAAAGAACACTGTGACTTCCCCCGTTCCTCTGACGAAAGCGGTTAGAGGGAGAAAAGCGTCCTTTGCTTTCGCTTTCCCGCAGTGAGCTCGGCAGATCTGCCCTTCGCGAAGGGCCGTTTTCCCCCGGAGAACTGCCTCGCGGTAGCCCTGTTCTGGAAGTGGAACGAGTATGCAGTGTTAGCGTTCAGCTATTGTGAAGGCTCGCTTTGGCCCAGGGCAAACGAAGCGCCGGGGGAAATCTTAGCAGAGCCCGGCGCCTTTCCACGGTTCAAAGCGTGGAACAGCAGACTCTTTTGCAAAGAAGAGAGCGCACAGGCAACAGCAGCCCGCACGTTTCTCAGTGAAAGGGAGAACTCCCTGACTTCATCCAGTCCTCTGAGCAAAGCAGGCAGAGGGAGAGAAACTTTCTTTCCTTCCTCTTTCCTGCAACGAATTCCTCCTTTGCTCTTGCAAACGCAAGGCTTCTTCTGAAAAACTACGTCGCGGTGCAGGGATCCTTCCAGAGGAGCAACGGCATAGTTTTAGCTGGAAGGGCTTGGCAGAGCAGCCGGGGAGAAAAGGCCTCTTGCGATTCTCTTTTCTTTCCACCTGAATGCGGTCAATTGGCACTTGCCAAAGCAAGGTTTCCCAGCACAAACTACAAAGCAGCAGCTCTCTCCTGGCAGAGGAAATCCCATGCAGTGTTGCCCTGGCGAGATAGTGTTGCTACAGCGAGGCCCAGGGAAAACAGACTGCCTAGAGAAATCCTAGCAAAGCCCTGTGTTTCCCCACAGGAATGTATGTCAGTTTCAGTTGTTTGCCAGCAACGGAGCTCAGAGGCAACGTCAGATTGTGTGTATCTCAGTGAGAGAAAGAACACTGTCAGTTCCCCCGTTCCTCTGACAAAAGCGGTTAGAGGGAGAAAAGCGTCCTTTGCTTTCGCTTTCCCGCAGTGAGCTCGGCAGATCTGCCCTTCGCGAAGGGCCCTTTTCTCCCGCAGAACTGCCTCGCGGTAGCCCTGTTCTGGAAGTGGAACGAGTATGCAGTGTTAGCGTTCGGCTATTGTGAAGGCTCGCTTTGGCCCAGGGCAAACGAAGCGCCAGGGGAAATCTTAGCAGAGCCCGGCGCCTTTCCACGGTTCAAAGCGTGGAACAGCAGACTCTTTTGCAAAGAAGAGAGCGCACAGGCAACAGCAGCCCGCACGTTTCTCAGGGAAAGGGAGAACTCCCTGACTTCATCCAGTCCTCTGAGCAAAGCAGGCAGAGGGAGAGAAACTTTCTTTCCTTCCTCTTTCCTGCAACGAATTCCTCCTTTGCTCTTGCAAACGCAAGGCTTCTTCTGAAAAACTACGTCGCGGTGCAGGGATCCTTCCAGAGGAGCAATGGCATAGTTTTAGCTGGAAGGGCTTGGCAGAGCAGCCGGGGAGAAAAGGCCTCTTGCGATTCTCTTTTCTTTCTGCCTGAATGCGGTCAATTGGCACTTGCCAAAGCAAGGTCTCCCAGCACAAACTACAAAGCAGCAGCTCTCTCCTGGCAGAGGAAATCCCATGCAGTGTTGCCCTGGCGAGATAGTGTTGCTACAGCGAGGCCCAGGGAAAACAGACTGCCTAGAGAAATCCTAGCAAAGCCCTGTGTTTCCCCACAGGAATGTATGTCAGTTTCAGTTCTTTGCCAGCAACGGAGCTCAGAGGCAACGTCAGATTGTGTGTATCTCAGTGAGAGAAAGAACACTGTCAGTTCCCCCGTTCCTCTGACGAAAGCGGTTAGAGGGAGAAAAGCGTCCTTTGCTTTCGCTTTCCCGCAGTGAGCTCGGCAGATCTGCCCTTCGCGAAGGGCCGTTTTCTCCCGCAGAACTGCCTCGCGGTAGCCCTGTTCTGGAAGTGGAACGAGTATGCAGTGTTAGCGTTCAGCTATTGTGAAGGCTCGCTTTGGCCCAGGGCAAACGAAGCGCCGGGGGAAATCTTAGCAGAGCCCGGCGCCTTTCCACGGTTCAAAGCGTGGAACAGCAGACTCTTTTGCAAAGAAGAGAGCGCACAGGCAACAGCAGCCCGCACGTTTCTCAGTGAAAGGGAGAACTCCCTGACTTCATCCAGTCCTCTGAGCAAAGCAGGCAGAGGGAGAGAAACTTTCTTTCCTTCCTCTTTCCTGCAACGAATTCCTCCTTTGCTCTTGCAAACGCAAGGCTTCTTCTGAAAAACTACGTCGAGGTGCAGGGATCCTTCCAGAGGAGCAACGGCATAGTTTTAGCTGGAAGGGCTTGGCAGAGCAGCCGGGGAGAAAAGGCCTCTTGCGATTCTCTTTTCTTTCTGCCTGAATGCGGTCAATTGGCACTTGCCAAAGCAAGGTTTCCCAGCACAAACTACAAAGCAGCAGCTCTCTCCTGGCAGAGGAAATCCCATGCAGTGTTGCCCTGGCGAGATAGTGTTGCTACAGCGAGGCCCAGGGAAAACAGACTGCCTAGAGAAATCCTAGCAAAGCCCTGTGTTTCCCACAGGAATGTATGTCAGTTTCAGTTCTTTGCCAGCAACGGAGCTCAGAGGCAACATCAGATTGTGTGTATCTCAGTGAGAGAAAGAACACTGTGACTTCCCCCGTTCCTCTGACGAAAGCGGTTAGAGGGAGAAAAGCGTCCTTTGCTTTCGCTTTCCCGCAGTGAGCTCGGCAGATCTGCCCTTCGCGAAGGGCCGTTTTCCCCCGGAGAACTGCCTCGCGGTAGCCCTGTTCTGGAAGTGGAACGAGTATGCAGTGTTAGCGTTCAGCTATTGTGAAGGCTCGCTTTGGCCCAGGGCAAACGAAGCGCCGGGGGAAATCTTAGCAGAGCCCGGCGCCTTTCCACGGTTCAAAGCGTGGAACAGCAGACTCTTTTGCAAAGAAGAGAGCGCACAGGCAACAGCAGCCCGCACGTTTCTCAGTGAAAGGGAGAACTCCCTGACTTCATCCAGTCCTCTGAGCAAAGCAGGCAGAGGGAGAGAAACTTTCTTTCCTTCCTCTTTCCTGCAACGAATTCCTCCTTTGCTCTTGCAAACGCAAGGCTTCTTCTGAAAAACTACGTCGCGGTGCAGGGATCCTTCCAGAGGAGCAACGGCATAGTTTTAGCTGGAAGGGCTTGGCAGAGCAGCCGGGGAGAAAAGGCCTCTTGCGATTCTCTTTTCTTTCTGCCTGAATGCGGTCAATTGGCACTTGCCAAAGCAAGGTTTCCCAGCACAAACTACAAAGCAGCAGCTCTCTCCTGGCAGAGGAAATCCCATGCAGTGTTGCCCTGGCGAGATAGTGTTGCTACAGCGAGGCCCAGGGAAAACAGACTGCCTAGAGAAATCCTAGCAAAGCCCTGTGTTTCCCCACAGGAATGTATGTCAGTTTCAGTTCTTTGCCAGCAACGGAGCTCAGAGGCAACGTCAGATTGTGTGTATCTCAGTGAGAGAAAGAACACTGTCAGTTCCCCCGTTCCTCTGAGGAAAGCGGTTAGAGGGAGAAAAGCGTCCTTTGCTTTCGCTTTCCCGCAGTGAGCTCGGCAGATCTGCCCTTCGCGAAGGGCCCTTTTCTCCCGCAGAACTGCCTCGCGGTAGCCCTGTTCTGGAAGTGGAACGAGTATGCAGTGTTAGCGTTCGGCTATTGTGAAGGCTCGCTTTGGCCCAGGGCAAACGAAGCGCCAGGGGAAATCTTAGCAGAGCCCGGCGCCTTTCCACGGTTCAAAGCGTGGAACAGCAGACTCTTTTGCAAAGAAGAGAGCGCACAGGCAACAGCAGCCCGCACGTTTCTCAGGGAAAGGGAGAACTCCCTGACTTCATCCAGTCCTCTGAGCAAAGCAGGCAGAGGGAGAGAAACTTTCTTTCCTTCCTCTTTCCTGCAACGAATTCCTCCTTTGCTCTTGCAAACGCAAGGCTTCTTCTGAAAAACTACGTCGCGGTGCAGGGATCCTTCCAGAGGAGCAACGGCATAGTTTTAGCTGGAAGGGCTTGGCAGAGCAGCCGGCGAGAAAAGGCCTCTTGCGATTCTCTTTTCTTTCTGCCTGAATGCGGTCAATTGGCACTTGCCAAAGCAAGGTTTCCCAGCACAAACTACAAAGCAGCAGCTCTCTCCTGGCAGAGGAAATCCCATGCAGTGTTGCCCTGGCGAGATAGTGTTGCTACAGCGAGGCCCAGGGAAAACAGACTGCCTAGAGAAATCCTAGCAAAGCCCTGTGTTTCCCACAGGAATGTATGTCAGTTTCAGTTCTTTGCCAGCAACGGAGCTCAGAGGCAACATCAGATTGTGTGTATCTCAGTGAGAGAAAGAACACTGTGACTTCCCCCGTTCCTCTGACGAAAGCGGTTAGAGGGAGAAAAGCGTCCTTTGCTTTCGCTTTCCCGCAGTGAGCTCGGCAGATCTGCCCTTCGCGAAGGGCCGTTTTCCCCCGGAGAACTGCCTCGCGGTAGCCCTGTTCTGGAAGTGGAACGAGTATGCAGTGTTAGCGTTCAGCTATTGTGAAGGCTCGCTTTGGCCCAGGGCAAACGAAGCGCCGGGGGAAATCTTAGCAGAGCCCGGCGCCTTTCCACGGTTCAAAGCGTGGAACAGCAGACTCTTTTGCAAAGAAGAGAGCGCACAGGCAACAGCAGCCCGCACGTTTCTCAGTGAAAGGGAGAACTCCCTGACTTCATCCAGTCCTCTGAGCAAAGCAGGCAGAGGGAGAGAAACTTTCTTTCCTTCCTCTTTCCTGCAACGAATTCCTCCTTTGCTCTTGCAAACGCAAGGCTTCTTCTGAAAAACTACGTCGCGGTGCAGGGATCCTTCCAGAGGAGCAACGGCATAGTTTTAGCTGGAAGGGCTTGGCAGAGCAGCCGGCGAGAAAAGGCCTCTTGCGATTCTCTTTTCTTTCTGCCTGAATGCGGTCAATTGGCACTTGCCAAAGCAAGGTTTCCCAGCACAAACTACAAAGCAGCAGCTCTCTCCTGGCAGAGGAAATCCCATGCAGTGTTGCCCTGGCGAGATAGTGTTGCTACAGCGAGGCCCAGGGAAAACAGACTGCCTAGAGAAATCCTAGCAAAGCCCTGTGTTTCCCCACAGGAATGTATGTCAGTTTCAGTTCTTTGCCAGCAACGGAGCTCAGAGGCAACATCAGATTGTGTGTATCTCAGTGAGAGAAAGAACACTGTGACTTCCCCCGTTCCTCTGACGAAAGCGGTTAGAGGGAGAAAAGCGTCCTTTGCTTTCGCTTTCCCGCAGTGAGCTCGGCAGATCTGCCCTTCGCGAAGGGCCGTTTTCCCCCGGAGAACTGCCTCGCGGTAGCCCTGTTCTGGAAGTGGAACGAGTATGCAGTGTTAGCGTTCAGCTATTGTGAAGGCTCGCTTTGGCCCAGGGCAAACGAAGCGCCGGGGGAAATCTTAGCAGAGCCCGGCGCCTTTCCACGGTTCAAAGCGTGGAACAGCAGACTCTTTTGCAAAGAAGAGAGCGCACAGGCAACAGCAGCCCGCACGTTTCTCAGTGAAAGGGAGAACTCCCTGACTTCATCCAGTCCTCTGAGCAAAGCAGGCAGAGGGAGAGAAACTTTCTTTCCTTCCTCTTTCCTGCAACGAATTCCTCCTTTGCTCTTGCAAACGCAAGGCTTCTTCTGAAAAACTACGTCGCGGTGCAGGGATCCTTCCAGAGGAGCAACGGCATAGTTTTAGCTGGAAGGGCTTGGCAGAGCAGCCGGGGAGAAAAGGCCTCTTGCGATTCTCTTTTCTTTCCACCTGAATGCGGTCAATTGGCACTTGCCAAAGCAAGGTTTCCCAGCACAAACTACAAAGCAGCAGCTCTCTCCTGGCAGAGGAAATCCCATGCAGTGTTGCCCTGGCGAGATAGTGTTGCTACAGCGAGGCCCAGGGAAAACAGACTGCCTAGAGAAATCCTAGCAAAGCCCTGTGTTTCCCCACAGGAATGTATGTCAGTTTCAGTTGTTTGCCAGCAACGGAGCTCAGAGGCAACGTCAGATTGTGTGTATCTCAGTGAGAGAAAGAACACTGTCAGTTCCCCCGTTCCTCTGACAAAAGCGGTTAGAGGGAGAAAAGCGTCCTTTGCTTTCGCTTTCCCGCAGTGAGCTCGGCAGATCTGCCCTTCGCGAAGGGCCCTTTTCTCCCGCAGAACTGCCTCGCGGTAGCCCTGTTCTGGAAGTGGAACGAGTATGCAGTGTTAGCGTTCGGCTATTGTGAAGGCTCGCTTTGGCCCAGGGCAAACGAAGCGCCAGGGGAAATCTTAGCAGAGCCCGGCGCCTTTCCACGGTTCAAAGCGTGGAACAGCAGACTCTTTTGCAAAGAAGAGAGCGCACAGGCAACAGCAGCCCGCACGTTTCTCAGGGAAAGGGAGAACTCCCTGACTTCATCCAGTCCTCTGAGCAAAGCAGGCAGAGGGAGAGAAACTTTCTTTCCTTCCTCTTTCCTGCAACGAATTCCTCCTTTGCTCTTGCAAACGCAAGGCTTCTTCTGAAAAACTACGTCGCGGTGCAGGGATCCTTCCAGAGGAGCAATGGCATAGTTTTAGCTGGAAGGGCTTGGCAGAGCAGCCGGGGAGAAAAGGCCTCTTGCGATTCTCTTTTCTTTCTGCCTGAATGCGGTCAATTGGCACTTGCCAAAGCAAGGTCTCCCAGCACAAACTACAAAGCAGCAGCTCTCTCCTGGCAGAGGAAATCCCATGCAGTGTTGCCCTGGCGAGATAGTGTTGCTACAGCGAGGCCCAGGGAAAACAGACTGCCTAGAGAAATCCTAGCAAAGCCCTGTGTTTCCCCACAGGAATGTATGTCAGTTTCAGTTCTTTGCCAGCAACGGAGCTCAGAGGCAACGTCAGATTGTGTGTATCTCAGTGAGAGAAAGAACACTGTCAGTTCCCCCGTTCCTCTGACGAAAGCGGTTAGAGGGAGAAAAGCGTCCTTTGCTTTCGCTTTCCCGCAGTGAGCTCGGCAGATCTGCCCTTCGCGAAGGGCCGTTTTCTCCCGCAGAACTGCCTCGCGGTAGCCCTGTTCTGGAAGTGGAACGAGTATGCAGTGTTAGCGTTCAGCTATTGTGAAGGCTCGCTTTGGCCCAGGGCAAACGAAGCGCCGGGGGAAATCTTAGCAGAGCCCGGCGCCTTTCCACGGTTCAAAGCGTGGAACAGCAGACTCTTTTGCAAAGAAGAGAGCGCACAGGCAACAGCAGCCCGCACGTTTCTCAGTGAAAGGGAGAACTCCCTGACTTCATCCAGTCCTCTGAGCAAAGCAGGCAGAGGGAGAGAAACTTTCTTTCCTTCCTCTTTCCTGCAACGAATTCCTCCTTTGCTCTTGCAAACGCAAGGCTTCTTCTGAAAAACTACGTCGAGGTGCAGGGATCCTTCCAGAGGAGCAACGGCATAGTTTTAGCTGGAAGGGCTTGGCAGAGCAGCCGGGGAGAAAAGGCCTCTTGCGATTCTCTTTTCTTTCTGCCTGAATGCGGTCAATTGGCACTTGCCAAAGCAAGGTTTCCCAGCACAAACTACAAAGCAGCAGCTCTCTCCTGGCAGAGGAAATCCCATGCAGTGTTGCCCTGGCGAGATAGTGTTGCTACAGCGAGGCCCAGGGAAAACAGACTGCCTAGAGAAATCCTAGCAAAGCCCTGTGTTTCCCACAGGAATGTATGTCAGTTTCAGTTCTTTGCCAGCAACGGAGCTCAGAGGCAACATCAGATTGTGTGTATCTCAGTGAGAGAAAGAACACTGTGACTTCCCCCGTTCCTCTGACGAAAGCGGTTAGAGGGAGAAAAGCGTCCTTTGCTTTCGCTTTCCCGCAGTGAGCTCGGCAGATCTGCCCTTCGCGAAGGGCCGTTTTCCCCCGGAGAACTGCCTCGCGGTAGCCCTGTTCTGGAAGTGGAACGAGTATGCAGTGTTAGCGTTCAGCTATTGTGAAGGCTCGCTTTGGCCCAGGGCAAACGAAGCGCCGGGGGAAATCTTAGCAGAGCCCGGCGCCTTTCCACGGTTCAAAGCGTGGAACAGCAGACTCTTTTGCAAAGAAGAGAGCGCACAGGCAACAGCAGCCCGCACGTTTCTCAGTGAAAGGGAGAACTCCCTGACTTCATCCAGTCCTCTGAGCAAAGCAGGCAGAGGGAGAGAAACTTTCTTTCCTTCCTCTTTCCTGCAACGAATTCCTCCTTTGCTCTTGCAAACGCAAGGCTTCTTCTGAAAAACTACGTCGCGGTGCAGGGATCCTTCCAGAGGAGCAACGGCATAGTTTTAGCTGGAAGGGCTTGGCAGAGCAGCCGGGGAGAAAAGGCCTCTTGCGATTCTCTTTTCTTTCTGCCTGAATGCGGTCAATTGGCACTTGCCAAAGCAAGGTTTCCCAGCACAAACTACAAAGCAGCAGCTCTCTCCTGGCAGAGGAAATCCCATGCAGTGTTGCCCTGGCGAGATAGTGTTGCTACAGCGAGGCCCAGGGAAAACAGACTGCCTAGAGAAATCCTAGCAAAGCCCTGTGTTTCCCCACAGGAATGTATGTCAGTTTCAGTTCTTTGCCAGCAACGGAGCTCAGAGGCAACGTCAGATTGTGTGTATCTCAGTGAGAGAAAGAACACTGTCAGTTCCCCCGTTCCTCTGAGGAAAGCGGTTAGAGGGAGAAAAGCGTCCTTTGCTTTCGCTTTCCCGCAGTGAGCTCGGCAGATCTGCCCTTCGCGAAGGGCCCTTTTCTCCCGCAGAACTGCCTCGCGGTAGCCCTGTTCTGGAAGTGGAACGAGTATGCAGTGTTAGCGTTCGGCTATTGTGAAGGCTCGCTTTGGCCCAGGGCAAACGAAGCGCCAGGGGAAATCTTAGCAGAGCCCGGCGCCTTTCCACGGTTCAAAGCGTGGAACAGCAGACTCTTTTGCAAAGAAGAGAGCGCACAGGCAACAGCAGCCCGCACGTTTCTCAGGGAAAGGGAGAACTCCCTGACTTCATCCAGTCCTCTGAGCAAAGCAGGCAGAGGGAGAGAAACTTTCTTTCCTTCCTCTTTCCTGCAACGAATTCCTCCTTTGCTCTTGCAAACGCAAGGCTTCTTCTGAAAAACTACGTCGCGGTGCAGGGATCCTTCCAGAGGAGCAACGGCATAGTTTTAGCTGGAAGGGCTTGGCAGAGCAGCCGGCGAGAAAAGGCCTCTTGCGATTCTCTTTTCTTTCTGCCTGAATGCGGTCAATTGGCACTTGCCAAAGCAAGGTTTCCCAGCACAAACTACAAAGCAGCAGCTCTCTCCTGGCAGAGGAAATCCCATGCAGTGTTGCCCTGGCGAGATAGTGTTGCTACAGCGAGGCCCAGGGAAAACAGACTGCCTAGAGAAATCCTAGCAAAGCCCTGTGTTTCCCACAGGAATGTATGTCAGTTTCAGTTCTTTGCCAGCAACGGAGCTCAGAGGCAACATCAGATTGTGTGTATCTCAGTGAGAGAAAGAACACTGTGACTTCCCCCGTTCCTCTGACGAAAGCGGTTAGAGGGAGAAAAGCGTCCTTTGCTTTCGCTTTCCCGCAGTGAGCTCGGCAGATCTGCCCTTCGCGAAGGGCCGTTTTCCCCCGGAGAACTGCCTCGCGGTAGCCCTGTTCTGGAAGTGGAACGAGTATGCAGTGTTAGCGTTCAGCTATTGTGAAGGCTCGCTTTGGCCCAGGGCAAACGAAGCGCCGGGGGAAATCTTAGCAGAGCCCGGCGCCTTTCCACGGTTCAAAGCGTGGAACAGCAGACTCTTTTGCAAAGAAGAGAGCGCACAGGCAACAGCAGCCCGCACGTTTCTCAGTGAAAGGGAGAACTCCCTGACTTCATCCAGTCCTCTGAGCAAAGCAGGCAGAGGGAGAGAAACTTTCTTTCCTTCCTCTTTCCTGCAACGAATTCCTCCTTTGCTCTTGCAAACGCAAGGCTTCTTCTGAAAAACTACGTCGCGGTGCAGGGATCCTTCCAGAGGAGCAACGGCATAGTTTTAGCTGGAAGGGCTTGGCAGAGCAGCCGGCGAGAAAAGGCCTCTTGCGATTCTCTTTTCTTTCTGCCTGAATGCGGTCAATTGGCACTTGCCAAAGCAAGGTTTCCCAGCACAAACTACAAAGCAGCAGCTCTCTCCTGGCAGAGGAAATCCCATGCAGTGTTGCCCTGGCGAGATAGTGTTGCTACAGCGAGGCCCAGGGAAAACAGACTGCCTAGAGAAATCCTAGCAAAGCCCTGTGTTTCCCCACAGGAATGTATGTCAGTTTCAGTTCTTTGCCAGCAACGGAGCTCAGAGGCAACATCAGATTGTGTGTATCTCAGTGAGAGAAAGAACACTGTCAGTTCCCCCGTTCCTCTGACGAAAGCGGTTAGAGGGAGAAAAGCGTCCTTTGCTTTCGCTTTCCCGCAGTGAGCTCGGCAGATCTGCCCTTCGCGAAGGGCCGTTTTCCCCCGGCGAATGCCTCGCGGTAGGCCTGTTCTGGAAGTGGAACGAGTATGCAGTGTTAGCGTTCAGCTATTGTGAAGGCTCGCTTTGGCCCAGGGCAAACGAAGCGCCGGGGGAAATCTTAGCAGAGCCCGGCGCCTTTCCACGGTTCAAAGCGTGGAACAGCAGACTCTTTTGCAAAGAAGAGAGCGCACAGGCAACAGCAGCCCGCACGTTTCTCAGGGAAAGGGAGAACTCCCTGACTTCATCCAGTCCTCTGAGCAAAGCAGGCAGAGGGAGAGAAACTTTCTTTCCTTCCTCTTTCCTGCAACGAATTCCTCCTTTGCTCTTGCAAACGCAAGGCTTCTTCTGAAAAACTACGTCGCGGTGCAGGGATCCTTCCAGAGGAGCAACGGCATAGTTTTAGCTGGAAGGGCTTGGCAGAGCAGCCGGGGAGAAAAGGCCTCTTGCGATTCTCTTTTCTTTCTGCCTGAATGCGGTCAATTGGCACTTGCCAAAGCAAGGTTTCCCAGCACAAACTTCAAAGCAGCAGCTCTCTCCTGGCAGAGGAAATCCCATGCAGTGTTGCCCTGGCGAGATAGTGTTGCTACAGCGAGGCCCAGGGAAAACAGATTGCCTAGAGAAATCCTAGCAAAGCCCTGTGTTTCCCCACAGGAATCTATGTCAGTTTCAGTTCTTTGCCAGCATCGGAGCTCAGAGGCAACATCAGATTGTGTGTATCTCAGTGAGAGAAAGAACACTGTGACTTCCCCCGTTCCTCTGACGAAAGCGGTTAGAGGGAGAAAAGCGTCCTTTGCTTTCGCTTTCCCGCAGTGAGCTCGGCAGATCTGCCCTTCGCGAAGGGCCGTTTTCCCCCGGAGAACTGCCTCGCGGTAGCCCTGTTCTGGAAGTGGAACGAGTATGCAGTGTTAGCGTTCAGCTATTGTGAAGGCTCGCTTTGGCCCAGGGCAAACGAAGCGCCGGGGGAAATCTTAGCAGAGCCCGGCGCCTTTCCACGGTTCAAAGGGTGGAACAGCAGACTCTTTTGCAAAGAACAGAGCGCACGTTTCTCAGTGAAAGGGAGAACTCCCTGACTTCATCCAGTCCTCTGAGCAAAGCAGGCAGAGGGAGAGAAACTTTCTTTCCTTCCTCTTTCCTGCAACGAATTCCTCCTTGGCTCTTGCAAACGCAAGGCTTCTTCTGAAAAACTACGTCGCGGTGCAGGGATCCTTCCAGAGGAGCAACGGCATAGTTTTAGCTGGAAGGGCTTGGCAGAGCAGCCGGGGAGAAAAGGCCTCTTGCGATTCTCTTTTCTTTCTGCCTGAATGCGGTCAATTGGCACTTGCCAAAGCAAGGTTTCCCAGCACAAACTACAAAGCAGCAGCTCTCTCCTGGCAGAGGAAATCCCATGCAGTGTTGCCCTGGCGAGATAGTGTTGCTACAGCGAGGCCCAGGGAAAACAGACTGCCTAGAGAAATCCTAGCAAAGCCCTGTGTTTCCCCACAGGAATGTATGTCAGTTTCAGTTCTTTGCCAGCAACGGAGCTCAGAGGCAACGTCAGATTGTGTGTATCTCAGTGAGAGAAAGAACACTGTCAGTTCCCCCGTTCCTCTGACGAAAGCGGTTAGAGGGAGAAAAGCGTCCTTTGCTTTCGCTTTCCCGCAGTGAGCTCGGCAGATCTGCCCTTCGCGAAGGGCCGTTTTCCCCCGGAGAACTGCCTCGCGGTAGCCCTGTTCTGGAAGTGGAACGAGTATGCAGTGTTAGCGTTCAGCTATTGTGAAGGCTCGCTTTGGCCCAGGGCAAACGAAGCGCCGGGGGAAATCTTAGCAGAGCCCGGCGCCTTTCCACGGTTCAAAGCGTGGAACAGCAGACTCTTTTGCAAAGAAGAGAGCGCACAGGCAACAGCAGCCCGCACGTTTCTCAGTGAAAGGGAGAACTCCCTGACTTCATCCAGTCCTCTGAGCAAAGCAGGCAGAAGGAGAGAAACTTTCTTTCCTTCCTCTTTCCTGCAACGAATTCCTCCTTTGCTCTTGCAAACGCAAGGCTTCTTCTGAAAAACTACGTCGCGGTGCAGGGATCCTTCCAGAGGAGCAACGGCATAGTTTTAGCTGGAAGGGCTTGGCAGAGCAGCCGGCGAGAAAAGGCCTCTTGCGATTCTCTTTTCTTTCTGCCTGAATGCGGTCAATTGGCACTTGCCAAAGCAAGGTTTCCCAGCACAAACTACAAAGCAGCAGCTCTCTCCTGGCAGAGGAAATCCCATGCAGTGTTGCCCTGGCGAGATAGTGTTGCTACAGCGAGGCCCAGGGAAAACAGACTGCCTAGAGAAATCCTAGCAAAGCCCTGTGTTTCCCCACAGGAATGTATGTCAGTTTCAGTTCTTTGCCAGCAACGGAGCTCACAGGCAACATCAGATTGTGTGTATCTCAGGGAGAGAAAGAACACTGTCAGTTCACCCGTTCCTCTGACGAAAGCGGTTAGAGGGAGAAAAGCGTCCTTTGCTTTCGCTTTCCCGCAGTGAGCTCGGCAGATCTGCCCTTCGCGAAGGGCCGTTTTCCCCCGGAGAACTGCCTCGCGGTAGCCCTGTTCTGGAAGTGGAACGAGTATGCAGTGTTAGCGTTCAGCTATTGTGAAGGCTCGCTTTGGCCCAGGGCAAACGAAGCGCCGGGGGAAATCTTAGCAGAGCCCGGCGCCTTTCCACGGTTCAAAGCGTGGAACAGCAGACTCTTTTGCAAAGAAGAGAGCGCACAGGCAACAGCAGCCCGCACGTTTCTCAGTGAAAGGGAGAACTCCCTGACTTCATCCAGTCCTCTGAGCAAAGCAGGCAGAGGGAGAGAAACTTTCTTTCCTTCCTCTTTCCTGCAACGAATTCCTCCTTTGCTCTTGCAAACGCAAGGCTTCTTCTGAAAAACTACGTCGCGGTGCAGGGATCCTTCCAGAGGAGCAACGGAATAGTTTTAGCTGGAAGGGCTTGGCAGAGCAGCCGGGGAGAAAAGGCCTCTTGCGATTCTCTTTTCTTTCTGCCTGAATGCGGTCAATTGGCACTTGCCAAAGCAAGGTTTCCCAGCACAAACTACAAAGCAGCAGCTCTCTCCTGGCAGAGGAAATCCCATGCAGTGTTGCCCTGGCGAGATAGTGTTGCTACAGCGAGGCCCAGGGAAAACAGACTGCCTAGAGAAATCCTAGCAAAGCCCTGAGTTTCCCCACAGGAATGTATGTCAGTTTCAGTTCTTTGCCAGCAACGGAGCTCAGACGCAACATCAGATTGTGTGTATCTCAGTGAGAGAAAGAACACTGTGACTTCCCCCGTTCCTCTGACGAAAGCGGTTAGAGGGAGAAAAGCGTCCTTTGCTTTCGCTTTCCCGCAGTGAGCTCGGCAGATCTGCCCTTCGCGAAGGGCCGTTTTCCCCCGGAGAACTGCCTCGCGGTAGCCCTGTTCTGGAAGTGGAACGAGTATGCAGTGTTAGCGTTCAGCTATTGTGAAGGCTCGCTTTGGCCCAGGGCAAACGAAGCGCCGGGGGAAATCTTAGCAGAGCCCGGCGCCTTTCCACGGTTCAAAGCGTGGAACAGCAGACTCTTTTGCAAAGAAGAGAGCGCACAGGCAACAGCAGCCCGCACGTTTCTCAGTGAAAGGGAGAACTCCCTGACTTCATCCAGTCCTCTGAGCAAAGCAGGCAGAGGGAGAGAAACTTTCTTTCCTTCCTCTTTCCTGCAACGAATTCCTCCTTTGCTCTTGCAAACGCAAGGCTTCTTCTGAAAAACTACGTCGCGGTGCAGGGATCCTTCCAGAGGAGCAACGGCATAGTTTTAGCTGGAAGGGCTTGGCAGAGCAGCCGGGGAGAAAAGGACTCTTGCGATTCTCTTTTCTTTCTGCCCGAATGCGGTCAATTGGCACTTGCCAAAGCAAGGTTTCCCAGCACAAACTACAAAGCAGCAGCTCTCTCCTGGCAGAGGAAATCCCATGCAGTGTTGCCCTGGCGAGATAGTGTTGCTACAGCGAGGCCCAGGGAAAACAGACTGCCTAGAGAAATCCTAGCAAAGCCCTGTGTTTCCCCACAGGAATGTATGTCAGTTTCAGTTCTTTGCCAGCAACGGAGCTCAGAGGCAACATCAGATTGTGTGTATCTCAGTGAGAGAAAGAACACTGTGACTTCCCCCGTTCCTCTGACGAAAGCGGTTAGAGGGAGAAAAGCGTCCTTTGCTTTCGCTTTCCCGCAGTGAGCTCGGCAGATCTGCCCTTCGCGAAGGGCCGTTTTCCCCCGGAGAACTGCCTCGCGGTAGCCCTGTTCTGGAAGTGGAACGAGTATGCAGTGTTAGCGTTCAGCTATTGTGAAGGCTCGCTTTGGCCCAGGGCAAACGAAGCGCCGGGGGAAATCTTAGAAGAGCCCGGCGCCTTTCCACGGTTCAAAGCGTGGAACAGCAGACTCTTTTGCAAAGAAGAGAGCGCACAGGCAACAGCAGCCCGCACGTTTCTCAGTGAAAGGGAGAACTCCCTGACTTCATCCAGTCCTCTGAGCAAAGCAGGCAGAGGGAGAGAAACTTTCTTTCCTTCCTCTTTCCTGCAACGAATTCCTCCTTTGCTCTTGCAAACGCAAGGCTTCTTCTGAAAAACTACGTCGCGGTGCAGGGATCCTTCCAGAGGAGCAACGGCATAGTTTTAGCTGGAAGGGCTAAGCAGAGCAGCCGGGGAGAAAAGGCCTCCTGCGATTCTCTTTTCTTTCCACCTGAATGCGGTCAATTGGCACTTGCCAAAGCAAGGTTTCCCAGCACAAACTACAAAGCAGCAGCTCTCTCCTGGCAGAGGAAATCCCATGCAGTGTTGCCCTGGCGAGATAGTGTTGCTACAGCGAGGCCCAGGGAAAACAGACTGCCTAGAGAAATCCTAGCAAAGCCCTGAGTTTCCCCACAGGAATGTATGTCAGTTTCAGTTCTTTGCCAGCAACGGAGCTCAGACGCAACATCAGATTGTGTGTATCTCAGTGAGAGAAAGAACACTGTGACTTCCCCCGTTCCTCTGACGAAAGCGGTTAGAGGGAGAAAAGCGTCCTTTGCTTTCGCTTTCCCGCAGTGAGCTCGGCAGATCTGCCCTTCGCGAAGGGCCGTTTTCCCCCGGAGAACTGCCTCGCGGTAGCCCTGTTCTGGAAGTGGAACGAGTATGCAGTGTTAGCGTTCAGCTATTGTGAAGGCTCGCTTTGGCCCAGGGCAAACGAAGCGCCGGGGGAATCTTAGCAGAGCCCGGCGCCTTTCCACGGTTCAAAGCGTGGAACAGCAGACTCTTTTGCAAAGAAGAGAGCGCACAGGCAACAGCAGCCCGCACGTTTCTCAGTGAAAGGGAGAACTCCCTGACTTCATCCAGTTCTCTGAGCAAAGCAGGCAGAGGGAGAGAAACTTTCTTTCCTTCCTCTTTCCTGCAACGAATTCCTCCTTTGCTCTTGCAAACGCAAGGCTTCTTCTGAAAAACTACGTCGCGGTGCAGGGATCCTTCCAGAGGAGCAACGGCATAGTTTTAGCTGGAAGGGCTTGGCAGAGCAGCCGGGGAGAAAAGGCCTCTTGCGATTCTCTTTTCTTTCTGCCTGAATGCGGTCAATTGGCACTTGCCAAAGCAAGGTTTCCCAGCACAAACTACAAAGCAGCAGCTCTCTCCTGGCAGAGGAAATCCCATGCAGTGTTGCCCTGGCGAGATAGTGTTGCTACAGCGAGGCCCAGGGAAAACAGACTGCCTAGAGAAATCCTAGCAAAGCCCTGTGTTTCCCCACAGGAATGTATGTCAGTTTCAGTTCTTTGCCAGCAACGGAGCTCAGACGCAACATCAGATTGTGTGTATCTCAGTGAGAGAAAGAACACTGTGACTTCCCCCGTTCCTCTGACGAAAGCGGTTAGAGGGAGAAAAGCGTCCTTTGCATTCGCTTTCCCGCAGTGAGCTCGGCAGATCTGCCCTTCGCGAAGGGCCGTTTTCCCCCGGAGAACTGCCTCGCGGTAGCCCTGTTCTGGAAGTGGAACGAGTATGCAGTGTTAGCGTTCAGCTATTGTGAAGGCTCGCTTTGGCCCAGGGCAAACGAAGCGCCGGGGGAAATCTTAGAAGAGCCCGGCGCCTTTCCACGGTTCAAAGCGTGGAACAGCAGACTCTTTTGCAAAGAAGAGAGCGCACAGGTAACAGCAGCCCGCACGTTTCTCAGTGAAAGGGAGAACTCCCTGACTTCATCCAGTCCTCTGAGCAAAGCAGGCAGAGGGAGAGAAACTTTCTTTCCTTCCTCTTTCCTGCAACGGATTCCTCCTTTGCTCTTGCAAACGCAAGGCTTCTTCTGAAAAACTACGTCGCGGTGCAGGGATCCTTCCAGAGGAGCAACGGCATAGTTTTAGCTGGAAGGGCTAAGCAGAGCAGCCGGGGAGAAAAGGCCTCCTGCGATTCTCTTTTCTTTCCACCTGAATGCGGTCAATTGGCACTTGCCAAAGCAAGGTTTCCCAGCACAAACTACAAAGCAGCAGCTCTCTCCTGGCAGAGGAAATCCCATGCAGTGTTGCCCTGGCGAGATAGTGTTGCTACAGCGAGGCCCAGGGAAAACAGACTGCCTAGAGAAATCCTAGCAAAGCCCTGTGTTTCCCCACAGGAATGTATGTCAGTTTCAGTTGTTTGCCAGCAACGGAGCTCAGAGGCAACGTCAGATTGTGTGTATCTCAGTGAGAGAAAGAACACTGTCAGTTCCCCCGTTCCTCTGACGAAAGCGGTTAGAGGGAGAAAAGCGTCCTTTGCTTTCGCTTTCCCGCAGTGAGCTCGGCAGATCTGCCCTTCGCGAAGGGCCGTTTTCCCCCGGAGAACTGCCTCGCGGTAGCCCTGTTCTGGAAGTGGAACGAGTATGCAGTGTTAGCGTTCAGCTATTGTGAAGGCTCGCTTTGGCCCAGGGCAAACGAAGCGCCGGGGGAAATCTTAGAAGAGCCCGGCGCCTTTCCACGGTTCAAAGCGTGGAACAGCAGACTCTTTTGCAAAGAAGAGAGCACACAGGCAACAGCAGCCCGCACGTTTCTCAGTGAAAGGGAGAACTCCCTGACTTCATCCAGTCCTCTGAGCAAAGCAGGCAGAAGGAGAGAAACTTTCCTTCCTCTTTCCTGCAACGAATTCCTCCTTTGCTCTTGCAAACGCAAGGCTTCTTCTGAAAAACTACGTCGAGGTGCAGGGATCCTTCCAGAGGAGCAACGGCATAGTTTTAGCTGGAAGGGCTTGGCAGAGCAGCCGGCGAGAAAAGGCCTCTTGCGATTCTCTTTTCTTTCTGCCTGAATGCGGTCAATTGGCACTTGCCAAAGCAAGGTTTCCCAGCACAAACTACAAAGCAGCAGCTCTCTCCTGGCAGAGGAAATCCCATGCAGTGTTGCCCTGGCGAGATAGTGTTGCTACAGCGAGGCCCAGGGAAAACAGACTGCCTAGAGAAATCCTAGCAAAGCCCTGTGTTTCCCACAGGAATGTATGTCAGTTTCAGTTCTTTGCCAGCAACGGAGCTCAGAGGCAACATCAGATTGTGTGTATCTCAGTGAGAGAAAGAACACTGTGACTTCCCCCGTTCCTCTGACGAAAGCGCTTAGAGGGAGAAAAGCGTCCTTTGCTTTCGCTTTCCCGCAGTGAGCTCGGCAGATCTGCCCTTCGCGAAGGGCCGTTTTCCCCCGGAGAACTGCCTCGCGGTAGCCCTGTTCTGGAAGTGGAACGAGTATGCAGTGTTAGCGTTCAGCTATTGTGAAGGCTCGCTTTGGCCCAGGGCAAACGAAGCGCCGGGGGAAATCTTAGCAGAGCCCGGCGCCTTTCCACGGTTCAAAGCGTGGAACAGCAGACTCTTTTGCAAAGAAGAGAGCGCACAGGCAACAGCAGCCCGCACGTTTCTCAGTGAAAGGGAGAACTCCCTGACTTCATCCAGTCCTCTGAGCAAAGCAGGCAGAGGGAGAGAAACTTTCTTTCCTTCCTCTTTCCTGCAACGAATTCCTCCTTTGCTCTTGCAAACGCAAGGCTTCTTCTGAAAAACTACGTCGCGGTGCAGGGATCCTTCCAGAGGAGCAACGGCATAGTTTTAGCTGGAAGGGCTTGGCAGAGCAGCCGGCGAGAAAAGGCCTCTTGCGATTCTCTTTTCTTTCTGCCTGAATGCGGTCAATTGGCACTTGCCAAAGCAAGGTTTCCCAGCACAAACTACAAAGCAGCAGCTCTCTCCTGGCAGAGGAAATCCCATGCAGTGTTGCCCTGGCGAGATAGTGTTGCTACAGCGAGGCCCAGGGAAAACAGACTGCCTAGAGAAATCCTAGCAAAGCCCTGTGTTTCCCCACAGGAATGTATGTCAGTTTCAGTTGTTTGCCAGCAACGGAGCTCAGAGGCAACGTCAGATTGTGTGTATCTCAGTGAGAGAAAGAACACTGTCAGTTCCCCCGTTCCTCTGACGAAAGCGGTTAGAGGGAGAAAAGCGTCCTTTGCTTTCGCTTTCCCGCAGTGAGCTCGGCAGATCTGCCCTTCGCGAAGGGCCGTTTTCTCCCGCAGAACTGCCTCGCGGTAGCCCTGTTCTGGAAGTGGAACGAGTATGCAGTGTTAGCGTTCAGCTATTGTGAAGGCTCGCTTTGGCCCAGGGCAAACGAAGCGCCGGGGGAAATCTTAGCAGAGCCCGGCGCCTTTCCACGGTTCAAAGCGTGGAACAGCAGACTCTTTTGCAAAGAAGAGAGCGCACAGGCAACAGCAGCCCGCACGTTTCTCAGTGAAAGGGAGAACTCCCTGACTTCATCCAGTCCTCTGAGCAAAGCAGGCAGAGGGAGAGAAACTTTCTTTCCTTCCTCTTTCCTGCAACGAATTCCTCCTTTGCTCTTGCAAACGCAAGGCTTCTTCTGAAAAACTACGTCGAGGTGCAGGGATCCTTCCAGAGGAGCAACGGCATAGTTTTAGCTGGAAGGGCTTGGCAGAGCAGCCGGGGAGAAAAGGCCTCTTGCGATTCTCTTTTCTTTCTGCCTGAATGCGGTCAATTGGCACTTGCCAAAGCAAGGTTTCCCAGCACAAACTACAAAGCAGCAGCTCTCTCCTGGCAGAGGAAATCCCATGCAGTGTTGCCCTGGCGAGATAGTGTTGCTACAGCGAGGCCCAGGGAAAACAGACTGCCTAGAGAAATCCTAGCAAAGCCCTGTGTTTCCCACAGGAATGTATGTCAGTTTCAGTTCTTTGCCAGCAACGGAGCTCACAGGCAACATCAGATTGTGTGTATCTCAGTGAGAGAAAGAACACTGTGACTTCCCCCGTTCCTCTGACGAAAGCGGTTAGAGGGAGAAAAGCGTCCTTTGCTTTCGCTTTCCCGCAGTGAGCTCGGCAGATCTGCCCTTCGCGAAGGGCCGTTTTCCCCCGGAGAACTGCCTCGCGGTAGCCCTGTTCTGGAAGTGGAACGAGTATGCAGTGTTAGCGTTCAGCTATTGTGAAGGCTCGCTTTGGCCCAGGGCAAACGAAGCGCCGGGGGAAATCTTAGCAGAGCCCGGCGCCTTTCCACGGTTCAAAGCGTGGAACAGCAGACTCTTTTGCAAAGAAGAGAGCGCACAGGCAACAGCAGCCCGCACGTTTCTCAGTGAAAGGGAGAACTCCCTGACTTCATCCAGTCCTCTGAGCAAAGCAGGCAGAGGGAGAGAAACTTTCTTTCCTTCCTCTTTCCTGCAACGAATTCCTCCTTTGCTCTTGCAAACGCAAGGCTTCTTCTGAAAAACTACGTCGAGGTGCAGGGATCCTTCCAGAGGAGCAACGGCATAGTTTTAGCTGGAAGGGCTTGGCAGAGCAGCCGGCGAGAAAAGGCCTCTTGCGATTCTCTTTTCTTTCTGCCTGAATGCGGTCAATTGGCACTTGCCAAAGCAAGGTTTCCCAGCACAAACTACAAAGCAGCAGCTCTCTCCTGGCAGAGGAAATCCCATGCAGTGTTGCCCTGGCGAGATAGTGTTGCTACAGCGAGGCCCAGGGAAAACAGACTGCCTAGAGAAATCCTAGCAAAGCCCTGTGTTTCCCACAGGAATGTATGTCAGTTTCAGTTCTTTGCCAGCAACGGAGCTCAGAGGCAACATCAGATTGTGTGTATCTCAGTGAGAGAAAGAACACTGTGACTTCCCCCGTTCCTCTGACGAAAGCGGTTAGAGGGAGAAAAGCGTCCTTTGCTTTCGCTTTCCCGCAGTGAGCTCGGCAGATCTGCCCTTCGCGAAGGGCCGTTTTCCCCCGGAGAACTGCCTCGCGGTAGCCCTGTTCTGGAAGTGGAACGAGTATGCAGTGTTAGCGTTCAGCTATTGTGAAGGCTCGCTTTGGCCCAGGGCAAACGAAGCGCCGGGGGAAATCTTAGCAGAGCCCGGCGCCTTTCCACGGTTCAAAGCGTGGAACAGCAGACTCTTTTGCAAAGAAGAGAGCGCACAGGCAACAGCAGCCCGCACGTTTCTCAGTGAAAGGGAGAACTCCCTGACTTCATCCAGTCCTCTGAGCAAAGCAGGCAGAGGGAGAGAAACTTTCTTTCCTTCCTCTTTCCTGCAACGAATTCCTCCTTTGCTCTTGCAAACGCAAGGCTTCTTCTGAAAAACTACGTCGCGGTGCAGGGATCCTTCCAGAGGAGCAACGGCATAGTTTTAGCTGGAAGGGCTTGGCAGAGCAGCCGGGGAGAAAAGGCCTCTTGCGATTCTCTTTTCTTTCTGCCTGAATGCGGTCAATTGGCACTTGCCAAAGCAAGGTTTCCCAGCACAAACTACAAAGCAGCAGCTCTCTCCTGGCAGAGGAAATCCCATGCAGTGTTGCCCTGGCGAGATAGTGTTGCTACAGCGAGGCCCAGGGAAAACAGACTGCCTAGAGAAATCCTAGCAAAGCCCTGTGTTTCCCCACAGGAATGTATGTCAGTTTCAGTTCTTTGCCAGCAACGGAGCTCAGAGGCAACATCAGATTGTGTGTATCTCAGTGAGAGAAAGAACACTGTCAGTTCCCCCGTTCCTCTGACGAAAGCGGTTAGAGGGAGAAAAGCGTCCTTTGCTTTCGCTTTCCCGCAGTGAGCTCGGCAGATCTGCCCTTCGCGAAGGGCCGTTTTCCCCCGGCGAATGCCTCGCGGTAGGCCTGTTCTGGAAGTGGAACGAGTATGCAGTGTTAGCGTTCAGCTATTGTGAAGGCTCGCTTTGGCCCAGGGCAAACGAAGCGCCGGGGGAAATCTTAGCAGAGCCCGGCGCCTTTCCACGGTTCAAAGGGTGGAACAGCAGACTCTTTTGCAAAGAACAGAGCGCACGTTTCTCAGTGAAAGGGAGAACTCCCTGACTTCATCCAGTCCTCTGAGCAAAGCAGGCAGAGGGAGAGAAACTTTCTTTCCTTCCTCTTTCCTGCAACGAATTCCTCCTTGGCTCTTGCAAACGCAAGGCTTCTTCTGAAAAACTACGTCGCGGTGCAGGGATCCTTCCAGAGGAGCAACGGCATAGTTTTAGCTGGAAGGGCTTGGCAGAGCAGCCGGGGAGAAAAGGCCTCTTGCGATTCTCTTTTCTTTCTGCCTGAATGCGGTCAATTGGCACTTGCCAAAGCAAGGTTTCCCAGCACAAACTACAAAGCAGCAGCTCTCTCCTGGCAGAGGAAATCCCATGCAGTGTTGCCCTGGCGAGATAGTGTTGCTACAGCGAGGCCCAGGGAAAACAGACTGCCTAGAGAAATCCTAGCAAAGCCCTGTGTTTCCCCACAGGAATGTATGTCAGTTTCAGTTCTTTGCCAGCAACGGAGCTCAGAGGCAACGTCAGATTGTGTGTATCTCAGTGAGAGAAAGAACACTGTCAGTTCCCCCGTTCCTCTGACGAAAGCGGTTAGAGGGAGAAAAGCGTCCTTTGCTTTCGCTTTCCCGCAGTGAGCTCGGCAGATCTGCCCTTCGCGAAGGGCCGTTTTCCCCCGGAGAACTGCCTCGCGGTAGCCCTGTTCTGGAAGTGGAACGAGTATGCAGTGTTAGCGTTCAGCTATTGTGAAGGCTCGCTTTGGCCCAGGGCAAACGAAGCGCCGGGGGAAATCTTAGAAGAGCCCGGCGCCTTTCCACGGTTCAAAGCGTGGAACAGCAGACTCTTTTGCAAAGAACAGAGCGCACAGGCAACAGCAGCCCGCACGTTTCTCAGTGAAAGGGAGAACTCCCTGACTTCATCCAGTCCTCTGAGCAAAGCAGGCAGAAGGAGAGAAACTTTCTTTCCTTCCTCTTTCCTGCAACGAATTCCTCCTTTGCTCTTGCAAACGCAAGGCTTCTTCTGAAAAACTACGTCGCGGTGCAGGGATCCTTCCAGAGGAGCAACGGCATAGTTTTAGCTGGAAGGGCTTGGCAGAGCAGCCGGCGAGAAAAGGCCTCTTGCGATTCTCTTTTCTTTCTGCCTGAATGCGGTCAATTGGCACTTGCCAAAGCAAGGTTTCCCAGCACAAACTACAAAGCAGCAGCTCTCTCCTGGCAGAGGAAATCCCATGCAGTGTTGCCCTGGCGAGATAGTGTTGCTACAGCGAGGCCCAGGGAAAACAGACTGCCTAGAGAAATCCTAGCAAAGCCCTGTGTTTCCCCACAGGAATGTATGTCAGTTTCAGTTCTTTGCCAGCAACGGAGCTCACAGGCAACATCAGATTGTGTGTATCTCAGGGAGAGAAAGAACACTGTCAGTTCACCCGTTCCTCTGACGAAAGCGGTTAGAGGGAGAAAAGCGTCCTTTGCTTTCGCTTTCCCGCAGTGAGCTCGGCAGATCTGCCCTTCGCGAAGGGCCGTTTTCCCCCGGAGAACTGCCTCGCGGTAGCCCTGTTCTGGAAGTGGAACGAGTATGCAGTGTTAGCGTTCAGCTATTGTGAAGGCTCGCTTTGGCCCAGGGCAAACGAAGCGCCGGGGGAAATCTTAGCAGAGCCCGGCGCCTTTCCACGGTTCAAAGCGTGGAACAGCAGACTCTTTTGCAAAGAAGAGAGCGCACAGGCAACAGCAGCCCGCACGTTTCTCAGTGAAAGGGAGAACTCCCTGACTTCATCCAGTCCTCTGAGCAAAGCAGGCAGAGGGAGAGAAACTTTCTTTCCTTCCTCTTTCCTGCAACGAATTCCTCCTTTGCTCTTGCAAACGCAAGGCTTCTTCTGAAAAACTACGTCGCGGTGCAGGGATCCTTCCAGAGGAGCAACGGAATAGTTTTAGCTGGAAGGGCTTGGCAGAGCAGCCGGGGAGAAAAGGCCTCTTGCGATTCTCTTTTCTTTCTGCCTGAATGCGGTCAATTGGCACTTGCCAAAGCAAGGTTTCCCAGCACAAACTACAAAGCAGCAGCTCTCTCCTGGCAGAGGAAATCCCATGCAGTGTTGCCCTGGCGAGATAGTGTTGCTACAGCGAGGCCCAGGGAAAACAGACTGCCTAGAGAAATCCTAGCAAAGCCCTGAGTTTCCCCACAGGAATGTATGTCAGTTTCAGTTCTTTGCCAGCAACGGAGCTCAGACGCAACATCAGATTGTGTGTATCTCAGTGAGAGAAAGAACACTGTGACTTCCCCCGTTCCTCTGACGAAAGCGGTTAGAGGGAGAAAAGCGTCCTTTGCTTTCGCTTTCCCGCAGTGAGCTCGGCAGATCTGCCCTTCGCGAAGGGCCGTTTTCCCCCGGAGAACTGCCTCGCGGTAGCCCTGTTCTGGAAGTGGAACGAGTATGCAGTGTTAGCGTTCAGCTATTGTGAAGGCTCGCTTTGGCCCAGGGCAAACGAAGCGCCGGGGGAAATCTTAGCAGAGCCCGGCGCCTTTCCACGGTTCAAAGCGTGGAACAGCAGACTCTTTTGCAAAGAAGAGAGCGCACAGGCAACAGCAGCCCGCACGTTTCTCAGTGAAAGGGAGAACTCCCTGACTTCATCCAGTCCTCTGAGCAAAGCAGGCAGAGGGAGAGAAACTTTCTTTCCTTCCTCTTTCCTGCAACGAATTCCTCCTTTGCTCTTGCAAACGCAAGGCTTCTTCTGAAAAACTACGTCGCGGTGCAGGGATCCTTCCAGAGGAGCAACGGCATAGTTTTAGCTGGAAGGGCTTGGCAGAGCAGCCGGGGAGAAAAGGACTCTTGCGATTCTCTTTTCTTTCTGCCCGAATGCGGTCAATTGGCACTTGCCAAAGCAAGGTTTCCCAGCACAAACTACAAAGCAGCAGCTCTCTCCTGGCAGAGGAAATCCCATGCAGTGTTGCCCTGGCGAGATAGTGTTGCTACAGCGAGGCCCAGGGAAAACAGACTGCCTAGAGAAATCCTAGCAAAGCCCTGTGTTTCCCCACAGGAATGTATGTCAGTTTCAGTTCTTTGCCAGCAACGGAGCTCAGAGGCAACATCAGATTGTGTGTATCTCAGTGAGAGAAAGAACACTGTGACTTCCCCCGTTCCTCTGACGAAAGCGGTTAGAGGGAGAAAAGCGTCCTTTGCATTCGCTTTCCCGCAGTGAGCTCGGCAGATCTGCCCTTCGCGAAGGGCCGTTTTCCCCCGGAGAACTGCCTCGCGGTAGCCCTGTTCTGGAAGTGGAACGAGTATGCAGTGTTAGCGTTCAGCTATTGTGAAGGCTCGCTTTGGCCCAGGGCAAACGAAGCGCCGGGGGAAATCTTAGAAGAGCCCGGCGCCTTTCCACGGTTCAAAGCGTGGAACAGCAGACTCTTTTGCAAAGAAGAGAGCGCACAGGCAACAGCAGCCCGCACGTTTCTCAGTGAAAGGGAGAACTCCCTGACTTCATCCAGTCCTCTGAGCAAAGCAGGCAGAGGGAGAGAAACTTTCTTTCCTTCCTCTTTCCTGCAACGAATTCCTCCTTTGCTCTTGCAAACGCAAGGCTTCTTCTGAAAAACTACGTCGCGGTGCAGGGATCCTTCCAGAGGAGCAACGGCATAGTTTTAGCTGGAAGGGCTAAGCAGAGCAGCCGGGGAGAAAAGGCCTCCTGCGATTCTCTTTTCTTTCCACCTGAATGCGGTCAATTGGCACTTGCCAAAGCAAGGTTTCCCAGCACAAACTACAAAGCAGCAGCTCTCTCCTGGCAGAGGAAATCCCATGCAGTGTTGCCCTGGCGAGATAGTGTTGCTACAGCGAGGCCCAGGGAAAACAGACTGCCTAGAGAAATCCTAGCAAAGCCCTGAGTTTCCCCACAGGAATGTATGTCAGTTTCAGTTCTTTGCCAGCAACGGAGCTCAGACGCAACATCAGATTGTGTGTATCTCAGTGAGAGAAAGAACACTGTGACTTCCCCCGTTCCTCTGACGAAAGCGGTTAGAGGGAGAAAAGCGTCCTTTGCTTTCGCTTTCCCGCAGTGAGCTCGGCAGATCTGCCCTTCGCGAAGGGCCGTTTTCCCCCGGAGAACTGCCTCGCGGTAGCCCTGTTCTGGAAGTGGAACGAGTATGCAGTGTTAGCGTTCAGCTATTGTGAAGGCTCGCTTTGGCCCAGGGCAAACGAAGCGCCGGGGGAATCTTAGCAGAGCCCGGCGCCTTTCCACGGTTCAAAGCGTGGAACAGCAGACTCTTTTGCAAAGAAGAGAGCGCACAGGCAACAGCAGCCCGCACGTTTCTCAGTGAAAGGGAGAACTCCCTGACTTCATCCAGTTCTCTGAGCAAAGCAGGCAGAGGGAGAGAAACTTTCTTTCCTTCCTCTTTCCTGCAACGAATTCCTCCTTTGCTCTTGCAAACGCAAGGCTTCTTCTGAAAAACTACGTCGCGGTGCAGGGATCCTTCCAGAGGAGCAACGGCATAGTTTTAGCTGGAAGGGCTTGGCAGAGCAGCCGGGGAGAAAAGGCCTCTTGCGATTCTCTTTTCTTTCTGCCTGAATGCGGTCAATTGGCACTTGCCAAAGCAAGGTTTCCCAGCACAAACTACAAAGCAGCAGCTCTCTCCTGGCAGAGGAAATCCCATGCAGTGTTGCCCTGGCGAGATAGTGTTGCTACAGCGAGGCCCAGGGAAAACAGACTGCCTAGAGAAATCCTAGCAAAGCCCTGTGTTTCCCCACAGGAATGTATGTCAGTTTCAGTTCTTTGCCAGCAACGGAGCTCAGACGCAACATCAGATTGTGTGTATCTCAGTGAGAGAAAGAACACTGTGACTTCCCCCGTTCCTCTGACGAAAGCGGTTAGAGGGAGAAAAGCGTCCTTTGCATTCGCTTTCCCGCAGTGAGCTCGGCAGATCTGCCCTTCGCGAAGGGCCGTTTTCCCCCGGAGAACTGCCTCGCGGTAGCCCTGTTCTGGAAGTGGAACGAGTATGCAGTGTTAGCGTTCAGCTATTGTGAAGGCTCGCTTTGGCCCAGGGCAAACGAAGCGCCGGGGGAAATCTTAGAAGAGCCCGGCGCCTTTCCACGGTTCAAAGCGTGGAACAGCAGACTCTTTTGCAAAGAAGAGAGCGCACAGGTAACAGCAGCCCGCACGTTTCTCAGTGAAAGGGAGAACTCCCTGACTTCATCCAGTCCTCTGAGCAAAGCAGGCAGAGGGAGAGAAACTTTCTTTCCTTCCTCTTTCCTGCAACGGATTCCTCCTTTGCTCTTGCAAACGCAAGGCTTCTTCTGAAAAACTACGTCGCGGTGCAGGGATCCTTCCAGAGGAGCAACGGCATAGTTTTAGCTGGAAGGGCTAAGCAGAGCAGCCGGGGAGAAAAGGCCTCCTGCGATTCTCTTTTCTTTCCACCTGAATGCGGTCAATTGGCACTTGCCAAAGCAAGGTTTCCCAGCACAAACTACAAAGCAGCAGCTCTCTCCTGGCAGAGGAAATCCCATGCAGTGTTGCCCTGGCGAGATAGTGTTGCTACAGCGAGGCCCAGGGAAAACAGACTGCCTAGAGAAATCCTAGCAAAGCCCTGAGTTTCCCCACAGGAATGTATGTCAGTTTCAGTTCTTTGCCAGCAACGGAGCTCAGACGCAACATCAGATTGTGTGTATCTCAGTGAGAGAAAGAACACTGTGACTTCCCCCGTTCCTCTGACGAAAGCGGTTAGAGGGAGAAAAGCGTCCTTTGCTTTCGCTTTCCCGCAGTGAGCTCGGCAGATCTGCCCTTCGCGAAGGGCCGTTTTCCCCCGGAGAACTGCCTCGCGGTAGCCCTGTTCTGGAAGTGGAACGAGTATGCAGTGTTAGCGTTCAGCTATTGTGAAGGCTCGCTTTGGCCCAGGGCAAACGAAGCGCCGGGGGAAATCTTAGCAGAGCCCGGCGCCTTTCCACGGTTCAAAGCGTGGAACAGCAGACTCTTTTGCAAAGAAGAGAGCGCACAGGCAACAGCAGCCCGCACGTTTCTCAGTGAAAGGGAGAACTCCCTGACTTCATCCAGTCCTCTGAGCAAAGCAGGCAGAGGGAGAGAAACTTTCTTTCCTTCCTCTTTCCTGCAACGAATTCCTCCTTTGCTCTTGCAAACGCAAGGCTTCTTCTGAAAAACTACGTCGCGGTGCAGGGATCCTTCCAGAGGAGCAACGGCATAGTTTTAGCTGGAAGGGCTTGGCAGAGCAGCCGGGGAGAAAAGGACTCTTGCGATTCTCTTTTCTTTCTGCCCGAATGCGGTCAATTGGCACTTGCCAAAGCAAGGTTTCCCAGCACAAACTACAAAGCAGCAGCTCTCTCCTGGCAGAGGAAATCCCATGCAGTGTTGCCCTGGCGAGATAGTGTTGCTACAGCGAGGCCCAGGGAAAACAGACTGCCTAGAGAAATCCTAGCAAAGCCCTGTGTTTCCCCACAGGAATGTATGTCAGTTTCAGTTCTTTGCCAGCAACGGAGCTCAGAGGCAACATCAGATTGTGTGTATCTCAGTGAGAGAAAGAACACTGTGACTTCCCCCGTTCCTCTGACGAAAGCGGTTAGAGGGAGAAAAGCGTCCTTTGCATTCGCTTTCCCGCAGTGAGCTCGGCAGATCTGCCCTTCGCGAAGGGCCGTTTTCCCCCGGAGAACTGCCTCGCGGTAGCCCTGTTCTGGAAGTGGAACGAGTATGCAGTGTTAGCGTTCAGCTATTGTGAAGGCTCGCTTTGGCCCAGGGCAAACGAAGCGCCGGGGGAATCTTAGCAGAGCCCGGCGCCTTTCCACGGTTCAAAGCGTGGAACAGCAGACTCTTTTGCAAAGAAGAGAGCGCACAGGCAACAGCAGCCCGCACGTTTCTCAGTGAAAGGGAGAACTCCCTGACTTCATCCAGTTCTCTGAGCAAAGCAGGCAGAGGGAGAGAAACTTTCTTTCCTTCCTCTTTCCTGCAACGAATTCCTCCTTTGCTCTTGCAAACGCAAGGCTTCTTCTGAAAAACTACGTCGCGGTGCAGGGATCCTTCCAGAGGAGCAACGGCATAGTTTTAGCTGGAAGGGCTTGGCAGAGCAGCCGGGGAGAAAAGGCCTCTTGCGATTCTCTTTTCTTTCTGCCTGAATGCGGTCAATTGGCACTTGCCAAAGCAAGGTTTCCCAGCACAAACTACAAAGCAGCAGCTCTCTCCTGGCAGAGGAAATCCCATGCAGTGTTGCCCTGGCGAGATAGTGTTGCTACAGCGAGGCCCAGGGAAAACAGACTGCCTAGAGAAATCCTAGCAAAGCCCTGTGTTTCCCCACAGGAATGTATGTCAGTTTCAGTTCTTTGCCAGCAACGGAGCTCAGACGCAACATCAGATTGTGTGTATCTCAGTGAGAGAAAGAACACTGTGACTTCCCCCGTTCCTCTGACGAAAGCGGTTAGAGGGAGAAAAGCGTCCTTTGCTTTCGCTTTCCCGCAGTGAGCTCGGCAGATCTGCCCTTCGCGAAGGGCCGTTTTCCCCCGGAGAACTGCCTCGCGGTAGCCCTGTTCTGGAAGTGGAACGAGTATGCAGTGTTAGCGTTCAGCTATTGTGAAGGCTCGCTTTGGCCCAGGGCAAACGAAGCGCCGGGGGAAATCTTAGCAGAGCCCGGCGCCTTTCCACGGTTCAAAGCGTGGAACAGCAGACTCTTTTGCAAAGAAGAGAGCGCACAGGCAACAGCAGCCCGCACGTTTCTCAGTGAAAGGGAGAACTCCCTGACTTCATCCAGTCCTCTGAGCAAAGCAGGCAGAGGGAGAGAAACTTTCTTTCCTTCCTCTTTCCTGCAACGAATTCCTCCTTTGCTCTTGCAAACGCAAGGCTTCTTCTGAAAAACTACGTCGCGGTGCAGGGATCCTTCCAGAGGAGCAACGGCATAGTTTTAGCTGGAAGGGCTTGGCAGAGCAGCCGGGGAGAAAAGGCCTCTTGCGATTCTCTTTTCTTTCTGCCTGAATGCGGTCAATTGGCACTTGCCAAAGCAAGGTTTCCCAGCACAAACTACAAAGCAGCAGCTCTCTCCTGGCAGAGGAAATCCCATGCAGTGTTGCCCTGGCGAGATAGTGTTGCTACAGCGAGGCCCAGGGAAAACAGACTGCCTAGAGAAATCCTAGCAAAGCCCTGTGTTTCCCCACAGGAATGTATGTCAGTTTCAGTTCTTTGCCAGCAACGGAGCTCAGAGGCAACATCAGATTGTGTGTATCTCAGTGAGAGAAAGAACACTGTCAGTTCCCCCGTTCCTCTGACGAAAGCGGTTAGAGGGAGAAAAGCGTCCTTTGCTTTCGCTTTCCCGCAGTGAGCTCGGCAGATCTGCCCTTCGCGAAGGGCCGTTTTCCCCCGGCGAATGCCTCGCGGTAGGCCTGTTCTGGAAGTGGAACGAGTATGCAGTGTTAGCGTTCAGCTATTGTGAAGGCTCGCTTTGGCCCAGGGCAAACGAAGCGCCGGGGGAAATCTTAGCAGAGCCCGGCGCCTTTCCACGGTTCAAAGGGTGGAACAGCAGACTCTTTTGCAAAGAACAGAGCGCACGTTTCTCAGTGAAAGGGAGAACTCCCTGACTTCATCCAGTCCTCTGAGCAAAGCAGGCAGAGGGAGAGAAACTTTCTTTCCTTCCTCTTTCCTGCAACGAATTCCTCCTTGGCTCTTGCAAACGCAAGGCTTCTTCTGAAAAACTACGTCGCGGTGCAGGGATCCTTCCAGAGGAGCAACGGCATAGTTTTAGCTGGAAGGGCTTGGCAGAGCAGCCGGGGAGAAAAGGCCTCTTGCGATTCTCTTTTCTTTCTGCCTGAATGCGGTCAATTGGCACTTGCCAAAGCAAGGTTTCCCAGCACAAACTACAAAGCAGCAGCTCTCTCCTGGCAGAGGAAATCCCATGCAGTGTTGCCCTGGCGAGATAGTGTTGCTACAGCGAGGCCCAGGGAAAACAGACTGCCTAGAGAAATCCTAGCAAAGCCCTGTGTTTCCCCACAGGAATGTATGTCAGTTTCAGTTCTTTGCCAGCAACGGAGCTCAGAGGCAACGTCAGATTGTGTGTATCTCAGTGAGAGAAAGAACACTGTCAGTTCCCCCGTTCCTCTGACGAAAGCGGTTAGAGGGAGAAAAGCGTCCTTTGCTTTCGCTTTCCCGCAGTGAGCTCGGCAGATCTGCCCTTCGCGAAGGGCCGTTTTCCCCCGGAGAACTGCCTCGCGGTAGCCCTGTTCTGGAAGTGGAACGAGTATGCAGTGTTAGCGTTCAGCTATTGTGAAGGCTCGCTTTGGCCCAGGGCAAACGAAGCGCCGGGGGAAATCTTAGAAGAGCCCGGCGCCTTTCCACGGTTCAAAGCGTGGAACAGCAGACTCTTTTGCAAAGAACAGAGCGCACAGGCAACAGCAGCCCGCACGTTTCTCAGTGAAAGGGAGAACTCCCTGACTTCATCCAGTCCTCTGAGCAAAGCAGGCAGAAGGAGAGAAACTTTCTTTCCTTCCTCTTTCCTGCAACGAATTCCTCCTTTGCTCTTGCAAACGCAAGGCTTCTTCTGAAAAACTACGTCGCGGTGCAGGGATCCTTCCAGAGGAGCAACGGCATAGTTTTAGCTGGAAGGGCTTGGCAGAGCAGCCGGCGAGAAAAGGCCTCTTGCGATTCTCTTTTCTTTCTGCCTGAATGCGGTCAATTGGCACTTGCCAAAGCAAGGTTTCCCAGCACAAACTACAAAGCAGCAGCTCTCTCCTGGCAGAGGAAATCCCATGCAGTGTTGCCCTGGCGAGATAGTGTTGCTACAGCGAGGCCCAGGGAAAACAGACTGCCTAGAGAAATCCTAGCAAAGCCCTGTGTTTCCCCACAGGAATGTATGTCAGTTTCAGTTCTTTGCCAGCAACGGAGCTCACAGGCAACATCAGATTGTGTGTATCTCAGGGAGAGAAAGAACACTGTCAGTTCACCCGTTCCTCTGACGAAAGCGGTTAGAGGGAGAAAAGCGTCCTTTGCTTTCGCTTTCCCGCAGTGAGCTCGGCAGATCTGCCCTTCGCGAAGGGCCGTTTTCCCCCGGAGAACTGCCTCGCGGTAGCCCTGTTCTGGAAGTGGAACGAGTATGCAGTGTTAGCGTTCAGCTATTGTGAAGGCTCGCTTTGGCCCAGGGCAAACGAAGCGCCGGGGGAAATCTTAGCAGAGCCCGGCGCCTTTCCACGGTTCAAAGCGTGGAACAGCAGACTCTTTTGCAAAGAAGAGAGCGCACAGGCAACAGCAGCCCGCACGTTTCTCAGTGAAAGGGAGAACTCCCTGACTTCATCCAGTCCTCTGAGCAAAGCAGGCAGAGGGAGAGAAACTTTCTTTCCTTCCTCTTTCCTGCAACGAATTCCTCCTTTGCTCTTGCAAACGCAAGGCTTCTTCTGAAAAACTACGTCGCGGTGCAGGGATCCTTCCAGAGGAGCAACGGAATAGTTTTAGCTGGAAGGGCTTGGCAGAGCAGCCGGGGAGAAAAGGCCTCTTGCGATTCTCTTTTCTTTCTGCCTGAATGCGGTCAATTGGCACTTGCCAAAGCAAGGTTTCCCAGCACAAACTACAAAGCAGCAGCTCTCTCCTGGCAGAGGAAATCCCATGCAGTGTTGCCCTGGCGAGATAGTGTTGCTACAGCGAGGCCCAGGGAAAACAGACTGCCTAGAGAAATCCTAGCAAAGCCCTGAGTTTCCCCACAGGAATGTATGTCAGTTTCAGTTCTTTGCCAGCAACGGAGCTCAGACGCAACATCAGATTGTGTGTATCTCAGTGAGAGAAAGAACACTGTGACTTCCCCCGTTCCTCTGACGAAAGCGGTTAGAGGGAGAAAAGCGTCCTTTGCTTTCGCTTTCCCGCAGTGAGCTCGGCAGATCTGCCCTTCGCGAAGGGCCGTTTTCCCCCGGAGAACTGCCTCGCGGTAGCCCTGTTCTGGAAGTGGAACGAGTATGCAGTGTTAGCGTTCAGCTATTGTGAAGGCTCGCTTTGGCCCAGGGCAAACGAAGCGCCGGGGGAAATCTTAGCAGAGCCCGGCGCCTTTCCACGGTTCAAAGCGTGGAACAGCAGACTCTTTTGCAAAGAAGAGAGCGCACAGGCAACAGCAGCCCGCACGTTTCTCAGTGAAAGGGAGAACTCCCTGACTTCATCCAGTCCTCTGAGCAAAGCAGGCAGAGGGAGAGAAACTTTCTTTCCTTCCTCTTTCCTGCAACGAATTCCTCCTTTGCTCTTGCAAACGCAAGGCTTCTTCTGAAAAACTACGTCGCGGTGCAGGGATCCTTCCAGAGGAGCAACGGCATAGTTTTAGCTGGAAGGGCTTGGCAGAGCAGCCGGGGAGAAAAGGACTCTTGCGATTCTCTTTTCTTTCTGCCCGAATGCGGTCAATTGGCACTTGCCAAAGCAAGGTTTCCCAGCACAAACTACAAAGCAGCAGCTCTCTCCTGGCAGAGGAAATCCCATGCAGTGTTGCCCTGGCGAGATAGTGTTGCTACAGCGAGGCCCAGGGAAAACAGACTGCCTAGAGAAATCCTAGCAAAGCCCTGTGTTTCCCCACAGGAATGTATGTCAGTTTCAGTTCTTTGCCAGCAACGGAGCTCAGAGGCAACATCAGATTGTGTGTATCTCAGTGAGAGAAAGAACACTGTGACTTCCCCCGTTCCTCTGACGAAAGCGGTTAGAGGGAGAAAAGCGTCCTTTGCATTCGCTTTCCCGCAGTGAGCTCGGCAGATCTGCCCTTCGCGAAGGGCCGTTTTCCCCCGGAGAACTGCCTCGCGGTAGCCCTGTTCTGGAAGTGGAACGAGTATGCAGTGTTAGCGTTCAGCTATTGTGAAGGCTCGCTTTGGCCCAGGGCAAACGAAGCGCCGGGGGAAATCTTAGAAGAGCCCGGCGCCTTTCCACGGTTCAAAGCGTGGAACAGCAGACTCTTTTGCAAAGAAGAGAGCGCACAGGCAACAGCAGCCCGCACGTTTCTCAGTGAAAGGGAGAACTCCCTGACTTCATCCAGTCCTCTGAGCAAAGCAGGCAGAGGGAGAGAAACTTTCTTTCCTTCCTCTTTCCTGCAACGAATTCCTCCTTTGCTCTTGCAAACGCAAGGCTTCTTCTGAAAAACTACGTCGCGGTGCAGGGATCCTTCCAGAGGAGCAACGGCATAGTTTTAGCTGGAAGGGCTAAGCAGAGCAGCCGGGGAGAAAAGGCCTCCTGCGATTCTCTTTTCTTTCCACCTGAATGCGGTCAATTGGCACTTGCCAAAGCAAGGTTTCCCAGCACAAACTACAAAGCAGCAGCTCTCTCCTGGCAGAGGAAATCCCATGCAGTGTTGCCCTGGCGAGATAGTGTTGCTACAGCGAGGCCCAGGGAAAACAGACTGCCTAGAGAAATCCTAGCAAAGCCCTGAGTTTCCCCACAGGAATGTATGTCAGTTTCAGTTCTTTGCCAGCAACGGAGCTCAGACGCAACATCAGATTGTGTGTATCTCAGTGAGAGAAAGAACACTGTGACTTCCCCCGTTCCTCTGACGAAAGCGGTTAGAGGGAGAAAAGCGTCCTTTGCTTTCGCTTTCCCGCAGTGAGCTCGGCAGATCTGCCCTTCGCGAAGGGCCGTTTTCCCCCGGAGAACTGCCTCGCGGTAGCCCTGTTCTGGAAGTGGAACGAGTATGCAGTGTTAGCGTTCAGCTATTGTGAAGGCTCGCTTTGGCCCAGGGCAAACGAAGCGCCGGGGGAATCTTAGCAGAGCCCGGCGCCTTTCCACGGTTCAAAGCGTGGAACAGCAGACTCTTTTGCAAAGAAGAGAGCGCACAGGCAACAGCAGCCCGCACGTTTCTCAGTGAAAGGGAGAACTCCCTGACTTCATCCAGTTCTCTGAGCAAAGCAGGCAGAGGGAGAGAAACTTTCTTTCCTTCCTCTTTCCTGCAACGAATTCCTCCTTTGCTCTTGCAAACGCAAGGCTTCTTCTGAAAAACTACGTCGCGGTGCAGGGATCCTTCCAGAGGAGCAACGGCATAGTTTTAGCTGGAAGGGCTTGGCAGAGCAGCCGGGGAGAAAAGGCCTCTTGCGATTCTCTTTTCTTTCTGCCTGAATGCGGTCAATTGGCACTTGCCAAAGCAAGGTTTCCCAGCACAAACTACAAAGCAGCAGCTCTCTCCTGGCAGAGGAAATCCCATGCAGTGTTGCCCTGGCGAGATAGTGTTGCTACAGCGAGGCCCAGGGAAAACAGACTGCCTAGAGAAATCCTAGCAAAGCCCTGTGTTTCCCCACAGGAATGTATGTCAGTTTCAGTTCTTTGCCAGCAACGGAGCTCAGACGCAACATCAGATTGTGTGTATCTCAGTGAGAGAAAGAACACTGTGACTTCCCCCGTTCCTCTGACGAAAGCGGTTAGAGGGAGAAAAGCGTCCTTTGCATTCGCTTTCCCGCAGTGAGCTCGGCAGATCTGCCCTTCGCGAAGGGCCGTTTTCCCCCGGAGAACTGCCTCGCGGTAGCCCTGTTCTGGAAGTGGAACGAGTATGCAGTGTTAGCGTTCAGCTATTGTGAAGGCTCGCTTTGGCCCAGGGCAAACGAAGCGCCGGGGGAAATCTTAGAAGAGCCCGGCGCCTTTCCACGGTTCAAAGCGTGGAACAGCAGACTCTTTTGCAAAGAAGAGAGCGCACAGGTAACAGCAGCCCGCACGTTTCTCAGTGAAAGGGAGAACTCCCTGACTTCATCCAGTCCTCTGAGCAAAGCAGGCAGAGGGAGAGAAACTTTCTTTCCTTCCTCTTTCCTGCAACGGATTCCTCCTTTGCTCTTGCAAACGCAAGGCTTCTTCTGAAAAACTACGTCGCGGTGCAGGGATCCTTCCAGAGGAGCAACGGCATAGTTTTAGCTGGAAGGGCTAAGCAGAGCAGCCGGGGAGAAAAGGCCTCCTGCGATTCTCTTTTCTTTCCACCTGAATGCGGTCAATTGGCACTTGCCAAAGCAAGGTTTCCCAGCACAAACTACAAAGCAGCAGCTCTCTCCTGGCAGAGGAAATCCCATGCAGTGTTGCCCTGGCGAGATAGTGTTGCTACAGCGAGGCCCAGGGAAAACAGACTGCCTAGAGAAATCCTAGCAAAGCCCTGAGTTTCCCCACAGGAATGTATGTCAGTTTCAGTTCTTTGCCAGCAACGGAGCTCAGACGCAACATCAGATTGTGTGTATCTCAGTGAGAGAAAGAACACTGTGACTTCCCCCGTTCCTCTGACGAAAGCGGTTAGAGGGAGAAAAGCGTCCTTTGCTTTCGCTTTCCCGCAGTGAGCTCGGCAGATCTGCCCTTCGCGAAGGGCCGTTTTCCCCCGGAGAACTGCCTCGCGGTAGCCCTGTTCTGGAAGTGGAACGAGTATGCAGTGTTAGCGTTCAGCTATTGTGAAGGCTCGCTTTGGCCCAGGGCAAACGAAGCGCCGGGGGAAATCTTAGCAGAGCCCGGCGCCTTTCCACGGTTCAAAGCGTGGAACAGCAGACTCTTTTGCAAAGAAGAGAGCGCACAGGCAACAGCAGCCCGCACGTTTCTCAGTGAAAGGGAGAACTCCCTGACTTCATCCAGTCCTCTGAGCAAAGCAGGCAGAGGGAGAGAAACTTTCTTTCCTTCCTCTTTCCTGCAACGAATTCCTCCTTTGCTCTTGCAAACGCAAGGCTTCTTCTGAAAAACTACGTCGCGGTGCAGGGATCCTTCCAGAGGAGCAACGGCATAGTTTTAGCTGGAAGGGCTTGGCAGAGCAGCCGGGGAGAAAAGGACTCTTGCGATTCTCTTTTCTTTCTGCCCGAATGCGGTCAATTGGCACTTGCCAAAGCAAGGTTTCCCAGCACAAACTACAAAGCAGCAGCTCTCTCCTGGCAGAGGAAATCCCATGCAGTGTTGCCCTGGCGAGATAGTGTTGCTACAGCGAGGCCCAGGGAAAACAGACTGCCTAGAGAAATCCTAGCAAAGCCCTGTGTTTCCCCACAGGAATGTATGTCAGTTTCAGTTCTTTGCCAGCAACGGAGCTCAGAGGCAACATCAGATTGTGTGTATCTCAGTGAGAGAAAGAACACTGTGACTTCCCCCGTTCCTCTGACGAAAGCGGTTAGAGGGAGAAAAGCGTCCTTTGCATTCGCTTTCCCGCAGTGAGCTCGGCAGATCTGCCCTTCGCGAAGGGCCGTTTTCCCCCGGAGAACTGCCTCGCGGTAGCCCTGTTCTGGAAGTGGAACGAGTATGCAGTGTTAGCGTTCAGCTATTGTGAAGGCTCGCTTTGGCCCAGGGCAAACGAAGCGCCGGGGGAATCTTAGCAGAGCCCGGCGCCTTTCCACGGTTCAAAGCGTGGAACAGCAGACTCTTTTGCAAAGAAGAGAGCGCACAGGCAACAGCAGCCCGCACGTTTCTCAGTGAAAGGGAGAACTCCCTGACTTCATCCAGTTCTCTGAGCAAAGCAGGCAGAGGGAGAGAAACTTTCTTTCCTTCCTCTTTCCTGCAACGAATTCCTCCTTTGCTCTTGCAAACGCAAGGCTTCTTCTGAAAAACTACGTCGCGGTGCAGGGATCCTTCCAGAGGAGCAACGGCATAGTTTTAGCTGGAAGGGCTTGGCAGAGCAGCCGGGGAGAAAAGGCCTCTTGCGATTCTCTTTTCTTTCTGCCTGAATGCGGTCAATTGGCACTTGCCAAAGCAAGGTTTCCCAGCACAAACTACAAAGCAGCAGCTCTCTCCTGGCAGAGGAAATCCCATGCAGTGTTGCCCTGGCGAGATAGTGTTGCTACAGCGAGGCCCAGGGAAAACAGACTGCCTAGAGAAATCCTAGCAAAGCCCTGTGTTTCCCCACAGGAATGTATGTCAGTTTCAGTTCTTTGCCAGCAACGGAGCTCAGACGCAACATCAGATTGTGTGTATCTCAGTGAGAGAAAGAACACTGTGACTTCCCCCGTTCCTCTGACGAAAGCGGTTAGAGGGAGAAAAGCGTCCTTTGCATTCGCTTTCCCGCAGTGAGCTCGGCAGATCTGCCCTTCGCGAAGGGCCGTTTTCCCCCGGAGAACTGCCTCGCGGTAGCCCTGTTCTGGAAGTGGAACGAGTATGCAGTGTTAGCGTTCAGCTATTGTGAAGGCTCGCTTTGGCCCAGGGCAAACGAAGCGCCGGGGGAAATCTTAGAAGAGCCCGGCGCCTTTCCACGGTTCAAAGCGTGGAACAGCAGACTCTTTTGCAAAGAACAGAGCGCACAGGCAACAGCAGCCCGCACGTTTCTCAGTGAAAGGGAGAACTCCCTGACTTCATCCAGTCCTCTGAGCAAAGCAGGCAGAAGGAGAGAAACTTTCTTTCCTTCCTCTTTCCTGCAACGAATTCCTCCTTTGCTCTTGCAAACGCAAGGCTTCTTCTGAAAAACTACGTCGCGGTGCAGGGATCCTTCCAGAGGAGCAACGGCATAGTTTTAGCTGGAAGGGCTTGGCAGAGCAGCCGGCGAGAAAAGGCCTCTTGCGATTCTCTTTTCTTTCTGCCTGAATGCGGTCAATTGGCACTTGCCAAAGCAAGGTTTCCCAGCACAAACTACAAAGCAGCAGCTCTCTCCTGGCAGAGGAAATCCCATGCAGTGTTGCCCTGGCGAGATAGTGTTGCTACAGCGAGGCCCAGGGAAAACAGACTGCCTAGAGAAATCCTAGCAAAGCCCTGTGTTTCCCCACAGGAATGTATGTCAGTTTCAGTTCTTTGCCAGCAACGGAGCTCACAGGCAACATCAGATTGTGTGTATCTCAGGGAGAGAAAGAACACTGTCAGTTCACCCGTTCCTCTGACGAAAGCGGTTAGAGGGAGAAAAGCGTCCTTTGCTTTCGCTTTCCCGCAGTGAGCTCGGCAGATCTGCCCTTCGCGAAGGGCCGTTTTCCCCCGGAGAACTGCCTCGCGGTAGCCCTGTTCTGGAAGTGGAACGAGTATGCAGTGTTAGCGTTCAGCTATTGTGAAGGCTCGCTTTGGCCCAGGGCAAACGAAGCGCCGGGGGAAATCTTAGCAGAGCCCGGCGCCTTTCCACGGTTCAAAGCGTGGAACAGCAGACTCTTTTGCAAAGAAGAGAGCGCACAGGCAACAGCAGCCCGCACGTTTCTCAGTGAAAGGGAGAACTCCCTGACTTCATCCAGTCCTCTGAGCAAAGCAGGCAGAGGGAGAGAAACTTTCTTTCCTTCCTCTTTCCTGCAACGAATTCCTCCTTTGCTCTTGCAAACGCAAGGCTTCTTCTGAAAAACTACGTCGCGGTGCAGGGATCCTTCCAGAGGAGCAACGGAATAGTTTTAGCTGGAAGGGCTTGGCAGAGCAGCCGGGGAGAAAAGGCCTCTTGCGATTCTCTTTTCTTTCTGCCTGAATGCGGTCAATTGGCACTTGCCAAAGCAAGGTTTCCCAGCACAAACTACAAAGCAGCAGCTCTCTCCTGGCAGAGGAAATCCCATGCAGTGTTGCCCTGGCGAGATAGTGTTGCTACAGCGAGGCCCAGGGAAAACAGACTGCCTAGAGAAATCCTAGCAAAGCCCTGAGTTTCCCCACAGGAATGTATGTCAGTTTCAGTTCTTTGCCAGCAACGGAGCTCAGACGCAACATCAGATTGTGTGTATCTCAGTGAGAGAAAGAACACTGTGACTTCCCCCGTTCCTCTGACGAAAGCGGTTAGAGGGAGAAAAGCGTCCTTTGCTTTCGCTTTCCCGCAGTGAGCTCGGCAGATCTGCCCTTCGCGAAGGGCCGTTTTCCCCCGGAGAACTGCCTCGCGGTAGCCCTGTTCTGGAAGTGGAACGAGTATGCAGTGTTAGCGTTCAGCTATTGTGAAGGCTCGCTTTGGCCCAGGGCAAACGAAGCGCCGGGGGAAATCTTAGCAGAGCCCGGCGCCTTTCCACGGTTCAAAGCGTGGAACAGCAGACTCTTTTGCAAAGAAGAGAGCGCACAGGCAACAGCAGCCCGCACGTTTCTCAGTGAAAGGGAGAACTCCCTGACTTCATCCAGTCCTCTGAGCAAAGCAGGCAGAGGGAGAGAAACTTTCTTTCCTTCCTCTTTCCTGCAACGAATTCCTCCTTTGCTCTTGCAAACGCAAGGCTTCTTCTGAAAAACTACGTCGCGGTGCAGGGATCCTTCCAGAGGAGCAACGGCATAGTTTTAGCTGGAAGGGCTTGGCAGAGCAGCCGGGGAGAAAAGGACTCTTGCGATTCTCTTTTCTTTCTGCCCGAATGCGGTCAATTGGCACTTGCCAAAGCAAGGTTTCCCAGCACAAACTACAAAGCAGCAGCTCTCTCCTGGCAGAGGAAATCCCATGCAGTGTTGCCCTGGCGAGATAGTGTTGCTACAGCGAGGCCCAGGGAAAACAGACTGCCTAGAGAAATCCTAGCAAAGCCCTGTGTTTCCCCACAGGAATGTATGTCAGTTTCAGTTCTTTGCCAGCAACGGAGCTCAGAGGCAACATCAGATTGTGTGTATCTCAGTGAGAGAAAGAACACTGTGACTTCCCCCGTTCCTCTGACGAAAGCGGTTAGAGGGAGAAAAGCGTCCTTTGCATTCGCTTTCCCGCAGTGAGCTCGGCAGATCTGCCCTTCGCGAAGGGCCGTTTTCCCCCGGAGAACTGCCTCGCGGTAGCCCTGTTCTGGAAGTGGAACGAGTATGCAGTGTTAGCGTTCAGCTATTGTGAAGGCTCGCTTTGGCCCAGGGCAAACGAAGCGCCGGGGGAAATCTTAGAAGAGCCCGGCGCCTTTCCACGGTTCAAAGCGTGGAACAGCAGACTCTTTTGCAAAGAAGAGAGCGCACAGGCAACAGCAGCCCGCACGTTTCTCAGTGAAAGGGAGAACTCCCTGACTTCATCCAGTCCTCTGAGCAAAGCAGGCAGAGGGAGAGAAACTTTCTTTCCTTCCTCTTTCCTGCAACGAATTCCTCCTTTGCTCTTGCAAACGCAAGGCTTCTTCTGAAAAACTACGTCGCGGTGCAGGGATCCTTCCAGAGGAGCAACGGCATAGTTTTAGCTGGAAGGGCTAAGCAGAGCAGCCGGGGAGAAAAGGCCTCCTGCGATTCTCTTTTCTTTCCACCTGAATGCGGTCAATTGGCACTTGCCAAAGCAAGGTTTCCCAGCACAAACTACAAAGCAGCAGCTCTCTCCTGGCAGAGGAAATCCCATGCAGTGTTGCCCTGGCGAGATAGTGTTGCTACAGCGAGGCCCAGGGAAAACAGACTGCCTAGAGAAATCCTAGCAAAGCCCTGAGTTTCCCCACAGGAATGTATGTCAGTTTCAGTTCTTTGCCAGCAACGGAGCTCAGACGCAACATCAGATTGTGTGTATCTCAGTGAGAGAAAGAACACTGTGACTTCCCCCGTTCCTCTGACGAAAGCGGTTAGAGGGAGAAAAGCGTCCTTTGCTTTCGCTTTCCCGCAGTGAGCTCGGCAGATCTGCCCTTCGCGAAGGGCCGTTTTCCCCCGGAGAACTGCCTCGCGGTAGCCCTGTTCTGGAAGTGGAACGAGTATGCAGTGTTAGCGTTCAGCTATTGTGAAGGCTCGCTTTGGCCCAGGGCAAACGAAGCGCCGGGGGAATCTTAGCAGAGCCCGGCGCCTTTCCACGGTTCAAAGCGTGGAACAGCAGACTCTTTTGCAAAGAAGAGAGCGCACAGGCAACAGCAGCCCGCACGTTTCTCAGTGAAAGGGAGAACTCCCTGACTTCATCCAGTTCTCTGAGCAAAGCAGGCAGAGGGAGAGAAACTTTCTTTCCTTCCTCTTTCCTGCAACGAATTCCTCCTTTGCTCTTGCAAACGCAAGGCTTCTTCTGAAAAACTACGTCGCGGTGCAGGGATCCTTCCAGAGGAGCAACGGCATAGTTTTAGCTGGAAGGGCTTGGCAGAGCAGCCGGGGAGAAAAGGCCTCTTGCGATTCTCTTTTCTTTCTGCCTGAATGCGGTCAATTGGCACTTGCCAAAGCAAGGTTTCCCAGCACAAACTACAAAGCAGCAGCTCTCTCCTGGCAGAGGAAATCCCATGCAGTGTTGCCCTGGCGAGATAGTGTTGCTACAGCGAGGCCCAGGGAAAACAGACTGCCTAGAGAAATCCTAGCAAAGCCCTGTGTTTCCCCACAGGAATGTATGTCAGTTTCAGTTCTTTGCCAGCAACGGAGCTCAGACGCAACATCAGATTGTGTGTATCTCAGTGAGAGAAAGAACACTGTGACTTCCCCCGTTCCTCTGACGAAAGCGGTTAGAGGGAGAAAAGCGTCCTTTGCATTCGCTTTCCCGCAGTGAGCTCGGCAGATCTGCCCTTCGCGAAGGGCCGTTTTCCCCCGGAGAACTGCCTCGCGGTAGCCCTGTTCTGGAAGTGGAACGAGTATGCAGTGTTAGCGTTCAGCTATTGTGAAGGCTCGCTTTGGCCCAGGGCAAACGAAGCGCCGGGGGAAATCTTAGAAGAGCCCGGCGCCTTTCCACGGTTCAAAGCGTGGAACAGCAGACTCTTTTGCAAAGAAGAGAGCGCACAGGTAACAGCAGCCCGCACGTTTCTCAGTGAAAGGGAGAACTCCCTGACTTCATCCAGTCCTCTGAGCAAAGCAGGCAGAGGGAGAGAAACTTTCTTTCCTTCCTCTTTCCTGCAACGGATTCCTCCTTTGCTCTTGCAAACGCAAGGCTTCTTCTGAAAAACTACGTCGCGGTGCAGGGATCCTTCCAGAGGAGCAACGGCATAGTTTTAGCTGGAAGGGCTAAGCAGAGCAGCCGGGGAGAAAAGGCCTCCTGCGATTCTCTTTTCTTTCCACCTGAATGCGGTCAATTGGCACTTGCCAAAGCAAGGTTTCCCAGCACAAACTACAAAGCAGCAGCTCTCTCCTGGCAGAGGAAATCCCATGCAGTGTTGCCCTGGCGAGATAGTGTTGCTACAGCGAGGCCCAGGGAAAACAGACTGCCTAGAGAAATCCTAGCAAAGCCCTGAGTTTCCCCACAGGAATGTATGTCAGTTTCAGTTCTTTGCCAGCAACGGAGCTCAGACGCAACATCAGATTGTGTGTATCTCAGTGAGAGAAAGAACACTGTGACTTCCCCCGTTCCTCTGACGAAAGCGGTTAGAGGGAGAAAAGCGTCCTTTGCTTTCGCTTTCCCGCAGTGAGCTCGGCAGATCTGCCCTTCGCGAAGGGCCGTTTTCCCCCGGAGAACTGCCTCGCGGTAGCCCTGTTCTGGAAGTGGAACGAGTATGCAGTGTTAGCGTTCAGCTATTGTGAAGGCTCGCTTTGGCCCAGGGCAAACGAAGCGCCGGGGGAAATCTTAGCAGAGCCCGGCGCCTTTCCACGGTTCAAAGCGTGGAACAGCAGACTCTTTTGCAAAGAAGAGAGCGCACAGGCAACAGCAGCCCGCACGTTTCTCAGTGAAAGGGAGAACTCCCTGACTTCATCCAGTCCTCTGAGCAAAGCAGGCAGAGGGAGAGAAACTTTCTTTCCTTCCTCTTTCCTGCAACGAATTCCTCCTTTGCTCTTGCAAACGCAAGGCTTCTTCTGAAAAACTACGTCGCGGTGCAGGGATCCTTCCAGAGGAGCAACGGCATAGTTTTAGCTGGAAGGGCTTGGCAGAGCAGCCGGGGAGAAAAGGACTCTTGCGATTCTCTTTTCTTTCTGCCCGAATGCGGTCAATTGGCACTTGCCAAAGCAAGGTTTCCCAGCACAAACTACAAAGCAGCAGCTCTCTCCTGGCAGAGGAAATCCCATGCAGTGTTGCCCTGGCGAGATAGTGTTGCTACAGCGAGGCCCAGGGAAAACAGACTGCCTAGAGAAATCCTAGCAAAGCCCTGTGTTTCCCCACAGGAATGTATGTCAGTTTCAGTTCTTTGCCAGCAACGGAGCTCAGAGGCAACATCAGATTGTGTGTATCTCAGTGAGAGAAAGAACACTGTGACTTCCCCCGTTCCTCTGACGAAAGCGGTTAGAGGGAGAAAAGCGTCCTTTGCATTCGCTTTCCCGCAGTGAGCTCGGCAGATCTGCCCTTCGCGAAGGGCCGTTTTCCCCCGGAGAACTGCCTCGCGGTAGCCCTGTTCTGGAAGTGGAACGAGTATGCAGTGTTAGCGTTCAGCTATTGTGAAGGCTCGCTTTGGCCCAGGGCAAACGAAGCGCCGGGGGAATCTTAGCAGAGCCCGGCGCCTTTCCACGGTTCAAAGCGTGGAACAGCAGACTCTTTTGCAAAGAAGAGAGCGCACAGGCAACAGCAGCCCGCACGTTTCTCAGTGAAAGGGAGAACTCCCTGACTTCATCCAGTTCTCTGAGCAAAGCAGGCAGAGGGAGAGAAACTTTCTTTCCTTCCTCTTTCCTGCAACGAATTCCTCCTTTGCTCTTGCAAACGCAAGGCTTCTTCTGAAAAACTACGTCGCGGTGCAGGGATCCTTCCAGAGGAGCAACGGCATAGTTTTAGCTGGAAGGGCTTGGCAGAGCAGCCGGGGAGAAAAGGCCTCTTGCGATTCTCTTTTCTTTCTGCCTGAATGCGGTCAATTGGCACTTGCCAAAGCAAGGTTTCCCAGCACAAACTACAAAGCAGCAGCTCTCTCCTGGCAGAGGAAATCCCATGCAGTGTTGCCCTGGCGAGATAGTGTTGCTACAGCGAGGCCCAGGGAAAACAGACTGCCTAGAGAAATCCTAGCAAAGCCCTGTGTTTCCCCACAGGAATGTATGTCAGTTTCAGTTCTTTGCCAGCAACGGAGCTCAGACGCAACATCAGATTGTGTGTATCTCAGTGAGAGAAAGAACACTGTGACTTCCCCCGTTCCTCTGACGAAAGCGGTTAGAGGGAGAAAAGCGTCCTTTGCATTCGCTTTCCCGCAGTGAGCTCGGCAGATCTGCCCTTCGCGAAGGGCCGTTTTCCCCCGGAGAACTGCCTCGCGGTAGCCCTGTTCTGGAAGTGGAACGAGTATGCAGTGTTAGCGTTCAGCTATTGTGAAGGCTCGCTTTGGCCCAGGGCAAACGAAGCGCCGGGGGAAATCTTAGAAGAGCCCGGCGCCTTTCCACGGTTCAAAGCGTGGAACAGCAGACTCTTTTGCAAAGAAGAGAGCGCACAGGCAACAGCAGCCCGCACGTTTCTCAGTGAAAGGGAGAACTCCCTGACTTCATCCAGTCCTCTGAGCAAAGCAGGCAGAGGGAGAGAAACTTTCTTTCCTTCCTCTTTCCTGCAACGAATTCCTCCTTTGCTCTTGCAAACGCAAGGCTTCTTCTGAAAAACTACGTCGCGGTGCAGGGATCCTTCCAGAGGAGCAACGGCATAGTTTTAGCTGGAAGGGCTTGGCAGAGCAGCCGGGGAGAAAAGGACTCTTGCGATTCTCTTTTCTTTCTGCCCGAATGCGGTCAATTGGCACTTGCCAAAGCAAGGTTTCCCAGCACAAACTACAAAGCAGCAGCTCTCTCCTGGCAGAGGAAATCCCATGCAGTGTTGCCCTGGCGAGATAGTGTTGCTACAGCGAGGCCCAGGGAAAACAGACTGCCTAGAGAAATCCTAGCAAAGCCCTGTGTTTCCCCACAGGAATGTATGTCAGTTTCAGTTCTTTGCCAGCAACGGAGCTCAGAGGCAACATCAGATTGTGTGTATCTCAGTGAGAGAAAGAACACTGTGACTTCCCCCGTTCCTCTGACGAAAGCGGTTAGAGGGAGAAAAGCGTCCTTTGCATTCGCTTTCCCGCAGTGAGCTCGGCAGATCTGCCCTTCGCGAAGGGCCGTTTTCCCCCGGAGAACTGCCTCGCGGTAGCCCTGTTCTGGAAGTGGAACGAGTATGCAGTGTTAGCGTTCAGCTATTGTGAAGGCTCGCTTTGGCCCAGGGCAAACGAAGCGCCGGGGGAAATCTTAGAAGAGCCCGGCGCCTTTCCACGGTTCAAAGCGTGGAACAGCAGACTCTTTTGCAAAGAAGAGAGCGCACAGGCAACAGCAGCCCGCACGTTTCTCAGTGAAAGGGAGAACTCCCTGACTTCATCCAGTCCTCTGAGCAAAGCAGGCAGAGGGAGAGAAACTTTCTTTCCTTCCTCTTTCCTGCAACGAATTCCTCCTTTGCTCTTGCAAACGCAAGGCTTCTTCTGAAAAACTACGTCGCGGTGCAGGGATCCTTCCAGAGGAGCAACGGCATAGTTTTAGCTGGAAGGGCTAAGCAGAGCAGCCGGGGAGAAAAGGCCTCCTGCGATTCTCTTTTCTTTCCACCTGAATGCGGTCAATTGGCACTTGCCAAAGCAAGGTTTCCCAGCACAAACTACAAAGCAGCAGCTCTCTCCTGGCAGAGGAAATCCCATGCAGTGTTGCCCTGGCGAGATAGTGTTGCTACAGCGAGGCCCAGGGAAAACAGACTGCCTAGAGAAATCCTAGCAAAGCCCTGAGTTTCCCCACAGGAATGTATGTCAGTTTCAGTTCTTTGCCAGCAACGGAGCTCAGACGCAACATCAGATTGTGTGTATCTCAGTGAGAGAAAGAACACTGTGACTTCCCCCGTTCCTCTGACGAAAGCGGTTAGAGGGAGAAAAGCGTCCTTTGCTTTCGCTTTCCCGCAGTGAGCTCGGCAGATCTGCCCTTCGCGAAGGGCCGTTTTCCCCCGGAGAACTGCCTCGCGGTAGCCCTGTTCTGGAAGTGGAACGAGTATGCAGTGTTAGCGTTCAGCTATTGTGAAGGCTCGCTTTGGCCCAGGGCAAACGAAGCGCCGGGGGAATCTTAGCAGAGCCCGGCGCCTTTCCACGGTTCAAAGCGTGGAACAGCAGACTCTTTTGCAAAGAAGAGAGCGCACAGGCAACAGCAGCCCGCACGTTTCTCAGTGAAAGGGAGAACTCCCTGACTTCATCCAGTTCTCTGAGCAAAGCAGGCAGAGGGAGAGAAACTTTCTTTCCTTCCTCTTTCCTGCAACGAATTCCTCCTTTGCTCTTGCAAACGCAAGGCTTCTTCTGAAAAACTACGTCGCGGTGCAGGGATCCTTCCAGAGGAGCAACGGCATAGTTTTAGCTGGAAGGGCTTGGCAGAGCAGCCGGGGAGAAAAGGCCTCTTGCGATTCTCTTTTCTTTCTGCCTGAATGCGGTCAATTGGCACTTGCCAAAGCAAGGTTTCCCAGCACAAACTACAAAGCAGCAGCTCTCTCCTGGCAGAGGAAATCCCATGCAGTGTTGCCCTGGCGAGATAGTGTTGCTACAGCGAGGCCCAGGGAAAACAGACTGCCTAGAGAAATCCTAGCAAAGCCCTGTGTTTCCCCACAGGAATGTATGTCAGTTTCAGTTCTTTGCCAGCAACGGAGCTCAGACGCAACATCAGATTGTGTGTATCTCAGTGAGAGAAAGAACACTGTGACTTCCCCCGTTCCTCTGACGAAAGCGGTTAGAGGGAGAAAAGCGTCCTTTGCATTCGCTTTCCCGCAGTGAGCTCGGCAGATCTGCCCTTCGCGAAGGGCCGTTTTCCCCCGGAGAACTGCCTCGCGGTAGCCCTGTTCTGGAAGTGGAACGAGTATGCAGTGTTAGCGTTCAGCTATTGTGAAGGCTCGCTTTGGCCCAGGGCAAACGAAGCGCCGGGGGAAATCTTAGAAGAGCCCGGCGCCTTTCCACGGTTCAAAGCGTGGAACAGCAGACTCTTTTGCAAAGAAGAGAGCGCACAGGTAACAGCAGCCCGCACGTTTCTCAGTGAAAGGGAGAACTCCCTGACTTCATCCAGTCCTCTGAGCAAAGCAGGCAGAGGGAGAGAAACTTTCTTTCCTTCCTCTTTCCTGCAACGGATTCCTCCTTTGCTCTTGCAAACGCAAGGCTTCTTCTGAAAAACTACGTCGCGGTGCAGGGATCCTTCCAGAGGAGCAACGGCATAGTTTTAGCTGGAAGGGCTAAGCAGAGCAGCCGGGGAGAAAAGGCCTCCTGCGATTCTCTTTTCTTTCCACCTGAATGCGGTCAATTGGCACTTGCCAAAGCAAGGTTTCCCAGCACAAACTACAAAGCAGCAGCTCTCTCCTGGCAGAGGAAATCCCATGCAGTGTTGCCCTGGCGAGATAGTGTTGCTACAGCGAGGCCCAGGGAAAACAGACTGCCTAGAGAAATCCTAGCAAAGCCCTGAGTTTCCCCACAGGAATGTATGTCAGTTTCAGTTCTTTGCCAGCAACGGAGCTCAGACGCAACATCAGATTGTGTGTATCTCAGTGAGAGAAAGAACACTGTGACTTCCCCCGTTCCTCTGACGAAAGCGGTTAGAGGGAGAAAAGCGTCCTTTGCTTTCGCTTTCCCGCAGTGAGCTCGGCAGATCTGCCCTTCGCGAAGGGCCGTTTTCCCCCGGAGAACTGCCTCGCGGTAGCCCTGTTCTGGAAGTGGAACGAGTATGCAGTGTTAGCGTTCAGCTATTGTGAAGGCTCGCTTTGGCCCAGGGCAAACGAAGCGCCGGGGGAAATCTTAGCAGAGCCCGGCGCCTTTCCACGGTTCAAAGCGTGGAACAGCAGACTCTTTTGCAAAGAAGAGAGCGCACAGGCAACAGCAGCCCGCACGTTTCTCAGTGAAAGGGAGAACTCCCTGACTTCATCCAGTCCTCTGAGCAAAGCAGGCAGAGGGAGAGAAACTTTCTTTCCTTCCTCTTTCCTGCAACGAATTCCTCCTTTGCTCTTGCAAACGCAAGGCTTCTTCTGAAAAACTACGTCGCGGTGCAGGGATCCTTCCAGAGGAGCAACGGCATAGTTTTAGCTGGAAGGGCTTGGCAGAGCAGCCGGGGAGAAAAGGACTCTTGCGATTCTCTTTTCTTTCTGCCCGAATGCGGTCAATTGGCACTTGCCAAAGCAAGGTTTCCCAGCACAAACTACAAAGCAGCAGCTCTCTCCTGGCAGAGGAAATCCCATGCAGTGTTGCCCTGGCGAGATAGTGTTGCTACAGCGAGGCCCAGGGAAAACAGACTGCCTAGAGAAATCCTAGCAAAGCCCTGTGTTTCCCCACAGGAATGTATGTCAGTTTCAGTTCTTTGCCAGCAACGGAGCTCAGAGGCAACATCAGATTGTGTGTATCTCAGTGAGAGAAAGAACACTGTGACTTCCCCCGTTCCTCTGACGAAAGCGGTTAGAGGGAGAAAAGCGTCCTTTGCATTCGCTTTCCCGCAGTGAGCTCGGCAGATCTGCCCTTCGCGAAGGGCCGTTTTCCCCCGGAGAACTGCCTCGCGGTAGCCCTGTTCTGGAAGTGGAACGAGTATGCAGTGTTAGCGTTCAGCTATTGTGAAGGCTCGCTTTGGCCCAGGGCAAACGAAGCGCCGGGGGAATCTTAGCAGAGCCCGGCGCCTTTCCACGGTTCAAAGCGTGGAACAGCAGACTCTTTTGCAAAGAAGAGAGCGCACAGGCAACAGCAGCCCGCACGTTTCTCAGTGAAAGGGAGAACTCCCTGACTTCATCCAGTTCTCTGAGCAAAGCAGGCAGAGGGAGAGAAACTTTCTTTCCTTCCTCTTTCCTGCAACGAATTCCTCCTTTGCTCTTGCAAACGCAAGGCTTCTTCTGAAAAACTACGTCGCGGTGCAGGGATCCTTCCAGAGGAGCAACGGCATAGTTTTAGCTGGAAGGGCTTGGCAGAGCAGCCGGGGAGAAAAGGCCTCTTGCGATTCTCTTTTCTTTCTGCCTGAATGCGGTCAATTGGCACTTGCCAAAGCAAGGTTTCCCAGCACAAACTACAAAGCAGCAGCTCTCTCCTGGCAGAGGAAATCCCATGCAGTGTTGCCCTGGCGAGATAGTGTTGCTACAGCGAGGCCCAGGGAAAACAGACTGCCTAGAGAAATCCTAGCAAAGCCCTGTGTTTCCCCACAGGAATGTATGTCAGTTTCAGTTCTTTGCCAGCAACGGAGCTCAGACGCAACATCAGATTGTGTGTATCTCAGTGAGAGAAAGAACACTGTGACTTCCCCCGTTCCTCTGACGAAAGCGGTTAGAGGGAGAAAAGCGTCCTTTGCATTCGCTTTCCCGCAGTGAGCTCGGCAGATCTGCCCTTCGCGAAGGGCCGTTTTCCCCCGGAGAACTGCCTCGCGGTAGCCCTGTTCTGGAAGTGGAACGAGTATGCAGTGTTAGCGTTCAGCTATTGTGAAGGCTCGCTTTGGCCCAGGGCAAACGAAGCGCCGGGGGAAATCTTAGAAGAGCCCGGCGCCTTTCCACGGTTCAAAGCGTGGAACAGCAGACTCTTTTGCAAAGAAGAGAGCGCACAGGCAACAGCAGCCCGCACGTTTCTCAGTGAAAGGGAGAACTCCCTGACTTCATCCAGTCCTCTGAGCAAAGCAGGCAGAGGGAGAGAAACTTTCTTTCCTTCCTCTTTCCTGCAACGAATTCCTCCTTTGCTCTTGCAAACGCAAGGCTTCTTCTGAAAAACTACGTCGCGGTGCAGGGATCCTTCCAGAGGAGCAACGGCATAGTTTTAGCTGGAAGGGCTAAGCAGAGCAGCCGGGGAGAAAAGGCCTCCTGCGATTCTCTTTTCTTTCCACCTGAATGCGGTCAATTGGCACTTGCCAAAGCAAGGTTTCCCAGCACAAACTACAAAGCAGCAGCTCTCTCCTGGCAGAGGAAATCCCATGCAGTGTTGCCCTGGCGAGATAGTGTTGCTACAGCGAGGCCCAGGGAAAACAGACTGCCTAGAGAAATCCTAGCAAAGCCCTGAGTTTCCCCACAGGAATGTATGTCAGTTTCAGTTCTTTGCCAGCAACGGAGCTCAGACGCAACATCAGATTGTGTGTATCTCAGTGAGAGAAAGAACACTGTGACTTCCCCCGTTCCTCTGACGAAAGCGGTTAGAGGGAGAAAAGCGTCCTTTGCTTTCGCTTTCCCGCAGTGAGCTCGGCAGATCTGCCCTTCGCGAAGGGCCGTTTTCCCCCGGAGAACTGCCTCGCGGTAGCCCTGTTCTGGAAGTGGAACGAGTATGCAGTGTTAGCGTTCAGCTATTGTGAAGGCTCGCTTTGGCCCAGGGCAAACGAAGCGCCGGGGGAATCTTAGCAGAGCCCGGCGCCTTTCCACGGTTCAAAGCGTGGAACAGCAGACTCTTTTGCAAAGAAGAGAGCGCACAGGCAACAGCAGCCCGCACGTTTCTCAGTGAAAGGGAGAACTCCCTGACTTCATCCAGTTCTCTGAGCAAAGCAGGCAGAGGGAGAGAAACTTTCTTTCCTTCCTCTTTCCTGCAACGAATTCCTCCTTTGCTCTTGCAAACGCAAGGCTTCTTCTGAAAAACTACGTCGCGGTGCAGGGATCCTTCCAGAGGAGCAACGGCATAGTTTTAGCTGGAAGGGCTTGGCAGAGCAGCCGGGGAGAAAAGGCCTCTTGCGATTCTCTTTTCTTTCTGCCTGAATGCGGTCAATTGGCACTTGCCAAAGCAAGGTTTCCCAGCACAAACTACAAAGCAGCAGCTCTCTCCTGGCAGAGGAAATCCCATGCAGTGTTGCCCTGGCGAGATAGTGTTGCTACAGCGAGGCCCAGGGAAAACAGACTGCCTAGAGAAATCCTAGCAAAGCCCTGTGTTTCCCCACAGGAATGTATGTCAGTTTCAGTTCTTTGCCAGCAACGGAGCTCAGACGCAACATCAGATTGTGTGTATCTCAGTGAGAGAAAGAACACTGTGACTTCCCCCGTTCCTCTGACGAAAGCGGTTAGAGGGAGAAAAGCGTCCTTTGCATTCGCTTTCCCGCAGTGAGCTCGGCAGATCTGCCCTTCGCGAAGGGCCGTTTTCCCCCGGAGAACTGCCTCGCGGTAGCCCTGTTCTGGAAGTGGAACGAGTATGCAGTGTTAGCGTTCAGCTATTGTGAAGGCTCGCTTTGGCCCAGGGCAAACGAAGCGCCGGGGGAAATCTTAGAAGAGCCCGGCGCCTTTCCACGGTTCAAAGCGTGGAACAGCAGACTCTTTTGCAAAGAAGAGAGCGCACAGGTAACAGCAGCCCGCACGTTTCTCAGTGAAAGGGAGAACTCCCTGACTTCATCCAGTCCTCTGAGCAAAGCAGGCAGAGGGAGAGAAACTTTCTTTCCTTCCTCTTTCCTGCAACGGATTCCTCCTTTGCTCTTGCAAACGCAAGGCTTCTTCTGAAAAACTACGTCGCGGTGCAGGGATCCTTCCAGAGGAGCAACGGCATAGTTTTAGCTGGAAGGGCTAAGCAGAGCAGCCGGGGAGAAAAGGCCTCCTGCGATTCTCTTTTCTTTCCACCTGAATGCGGTCAATTGGCACTTGCCAAAGCAAGGTTTCCCAGCACAAACTACAAAGCAGCAGCTCTCTCCTGGCAGAGGAAATCCCATGCAGTGTTGCCCTGGCGAGATAGTGTTGCTACAGCGAGGCCCAGGGAAAACAGACTGCCTAGAGAAATCCTAGCAAAGCCCTGTGTTTCCCCACAGGAATGTATGTCAGTTTCAGTTGTTTGCCAGCAACGGAGCTCAGAGGCAACGTCAGATTGTGTGTATCTCAGTGAGAGAAAGAACACTGTCAGTTCCCCCGTTCCTCTGACGAAAGCGGTTAGAGGGAGAAAAGCGTCCTTTGCTTTCGCTTTCCCGCAGTGAGCTCGGCAGATCTGCCCTTCGCGAAGGGCCGTTTTCCCCCGGAGAACTGCCTCGCGGTAGCCCTGTTCTGGAAGTGGAACGAGTATGCAGTGTTAGCGTTCAGCTATTGTGAAGGCTCGCTTTGGCCCAGGGCAAACGAAGCGCCGGGGGAAATCTTAGAAGAGCCCGGCGCCTTTCCACGGTTCAAAGCGTGGAACAGCAGACTCTTTTGCAAAGAAGAGAGCGCACAGGCAACAGCAGCCCGCACGTTTCTCAGTGAAAGGGAGAACTCCCTGACTTCATCCAGTCCTCTGAGCAAAGCAGGCAGAAGGAGAGAAACTTTCCTTCCTCTTTCCTGCAACGAATTCCTCCTTTGCTCTTGCAAACGCAAGGCTTCTTCTGAAAAACTACGTCGAGGTGCAGGGATCCTTCCAGAGGAGCAACGGCATAGTTTTAGCTGGAAGGGCTTGGCAGAGCAGCCGGCGAGAAAAGGCCTCTTGCGATTCTCTTTTCTTTCTGCCTGAATGCGGTCAATTGGCACTTGCCAAAGCAAGGTTTCCCAGCACAAACTACAAAGCAGCAGCTCTCTCCTGGCAGAGGAAATCCCATGCAGTGTTGCCCTGGCGAGATAGTGTTGCTACAGCGAGGCCCAGGGAAAACAGACTGCCTAGAGAAATCCTAGCAAAGCCCTGTGTTTCCCACAGGAATGTATGTCAGTTTCAGTTCTTTGCCAGCAACGGAGCTCAGAGGCAACATCAGATTGTGTGTATCTCAGTGAGAGAAAGAACACTGTGACTTCCCCCGTTCCTCTGACGAAAGCGGTTAGAGGGAGAAAAGCGTCCTTTGCTTTCGCTTTCCCGCAGTGAGCTCGGCAGATCTGCCCTTCGCGAAGGGCCGTTTTCCCCCGGAGAACTGCCTCGCGGTAGCCCTGTTCTGGAAGTGGAACGAGTATGCAGTGTTAGCGTTCAGCTATTGTGAAGGCTCGCTTTGGCCCAGGGCAAACGAAGCGCCGGGGGAAATCTTAGCAGAGCCCGGCGCCTTTCCACGGTTCAAAGCGTGGAACAGCAGACTCTTTTGCAAAGAAGAGAGCGCACAGGCAACAGCAGCCCGCACGTTTCTCAGTGAAAGGGAGAACTCCCTGACTTCATCCAGTCCTCTGAGCAAAGCAGGCAGAGGGAGAGAAACTTTCTTTCCTTCCTCTTTCCTGCAACGAATTCCTCCTTTGCTCTTGCAAACGCAAGGCTTCTTCTGAAAAACTACGTCGCGGTGCAGGGATCCTTCCAGAGGAGCAATGGCATAGTTTTAGCTGGAAGGGCTTGGCAGAGCAGCCGGCGAGAAAAGGCCTCTTGCGATTCTCTTTTCTTTCTGCCTGAATGCGGTCAATTGGCACTTGCCAAAGCAAGGTTTCCCAGCACAAACTACAAAGCAGCAGCTCTCTCCTGGCAGAGGAAATCCCATGCAGTGTTGCCCTGGCGAGATAGTGTTGCTACAGCGAGGCCCAGGGAAAACAGACTGCCTAGAGAAATCCTAGCAAAGCCCTGTGTTTCCCCACAGGAATGTATGTCAGTTTCAGTTGTTTGCCAGCAACGGAGCTCAGAGGCAACGTCAGATTGTGTGTATCTCAGTGAGAGAAAGAACACTGTCAGTTCCCCCGTTCCTCTGACGAAAGCGGTTAGAGGGAGAAAAGCGTCCTTTGCTTTCGCTTTCCCGCAGTGAGCTCGGCAGATCTGCCCTTCGCGAAGGGCCGTTTTCTCCCGCAGAACTGCCTCGCGGTAGCCCTGTTCTGGAAGTGGAACGAGTATGCAGTGTTAGCGTTCAGCTATTGTGAAGGCTCGCTTTGGCCCAGGGCAAACGAAGCGCCGGGGGAAATCTTAGCAGAGCCCGGCGCCTTTCCACGGTTCAAAGCGTGGAACAGCAGACTCTTTTGCAAAGAAGAGAGCGCACAGGCAACAGCAGCCCGCACGTTTCTCAGTGAAAGGGAGAACTCCCTGACTTCATCCAGTCCTCTGAGCAAAGCAGGCAGAGGGAGAGAAACTTTCTTTCCTTCCTCTTTCCTGCAACGAATTCCTCCTTTGCTCTTGCAAACGCAAGGCTTCTTCTGAAAAACTACGTCGCGGTGCAGGGATCCTTCCAGAGGAGCAACGGCATAGTTTTAGCTGGAAGGGCTTGGCAGAGCAGCCGGGGAGAAAAGGCCTCTTGCGATTCTCTTTTCTTTCTGCCTGAATGCGGTCAATTGGCACTTGCCAAAGCAAGGTTTCCCAGCACAAACTACAAAGCAGCAGCTCTCTCCTGGCAGAGGAAATCCCATGCAGTGTTGCCCTGGCGAGATAGTGTTGCTACAGCGAGGCCCAGGGAAAACAGACTGCCTAGAGAAATCCTAGCAAAGCCCTGTGTTTCCCCACAGGAATGTATGTCAGTTTCAGTTCTTTGCCAGCAACGGAGCTCAGAGGCAACATCAGATTGTGTGTATCTCAGTGAGAGAAAGAACACTGTGACTTCCCCCGTTCCTCTGACGAAAGCGGTTAGAGGGAGAAAAGCGTCCTTTGCTTTCGCTTTCCCGCAGTGAGCTCGGCAGATCTGCCCTTCGCGAAGGGCCGTTTTCCCCCGGCGAATGCCTCGCGGTAGGCCTGTTCTGGAAGTGGAACGAGTATGCAGTGTTAGCGTTCAGCTATTGTGAAGGCTCGCTTTGGCCCAGGGCAAACGAAGCGCCGGGGGAAATCTTAGCAGAGCCCGGCGCCTTTCCACGGTTCAAAGCGTGGAACAGCAGACTCTTTTGCAAAGAAGAGAGCGCACAGGCAACAGCAGCCCGCACGTTTCTCAGTGAAAGGGAGAACTCCCTGACTTCATCCAGTCCTCTGAGCAAAGCAGGCAGAGGGAGAGAAACTTTCTTTCCTTCCTCTTTCCTGCAACGAATTCCTCCTTTGCTCTTGCAAACGCAAGGCTTCTTCTGAAAAACTACGTCGCGGTGCAGGGATCCTTCCAGAGGAGCAACGGCATAGTTTTAGCTGGAAGGGCTTGGCAGAGCAGCCGGGGAGAAAAGGCCTCTTGCGATTCTCTTTTCTTTCTGCCTGAATGCGGTCAATTGGCACTTGCCAAAGCAAGGTTTCCCAGCACAAACTTCAAAGCAGCAGCTCTCTCCTGGCAGAGGAAATCCCATGCAGTGTTGCCCTGGCGAGATAGTGTTGCTACAGCGAGGCCCAGGGAAAACAGATTGCCTAGAGAAATCCTAGCAAAGCCCTGTGTTTCCCCACAGGAATCTATGTCAGTTTCAGTTCTTTGCCAGCATCGGAGCTCAGAGGCAACATCAGATTGTGTGTATCTCAGTGAGAGAAAGAACACTGTGACTTCCCCCGTTCCTCTGACGAAAGCGGTTAGAGGGAGAAAAGCGTCCTTTGCTTTCGCTTTCCCGCAGTGAGCTCGGCAGATCTGCCCTTCGCGAAGGGCCGTTTTCCCCCGGAGAACTGCCTCGCGGTAGCCCTGTTCTGGAAGTGGAACGAGTATGCAGTGTTAGCGTTCAGCTATTGTGAAGGCTCGCTTTGGCCCAGGGCAAACGAAGCGCCGGGGGAAATCTTAGCAGAGCCCGGCGCCTTTCCACGGTTCAAAGGGTGGAACAGCAGACTCTTTTGCAAAGAACAGAGCGCACGTTTCTCAGTGAAAGGGAGAACTCCCTGACTTCATCCAGTCCTCTGAGCAAAGCAGGCAGAGGGAGAGAAACTTTCTTTCCTTCCTCTTTCCTGCAACGAATTCCTCCTTGGCTCTTGCAAACGCAAGGCTTCTTCTGAAAAACTACGTCGCGGTGCAGGGATCCTTCCAGAGGAGCAACGGCATAGTTTTAGCTGGAAGGGCTTGGCAGAGCAGCCGGGGAGAAAAGGCCTCTTGCGATTCTCTTTTCTTTCTGCCTGAATGCGGTCAATTGGCACTTGCCAAAGCAAGGTTTCCCAGCACAAACTACAAAGCAGCAGCTCTCTCCTGGCAGAGGAAATCCCATGCAGTGTTGCCCTGGCGAGATAGTGTTGCTACAGCGAGGCCCAGGGAAAACAGACTGCCTAGAGAAATCCTAGCAAAGCCCTGTGTTTCCCCACAGGAATGTATGTCAGTTTCAGTTCTTTGCCAGCAACGGAGCTCAGAGGCAACGTCAGATTGTGTGTATCTCAGTGAGAGAAAGAACACTGTCAGTTCCCCCGTTCCTCTGACGAAAGCGGTTAGAGGGAGAAAAGCGTCCTTTGCTTTCGCTTTCCCGCAGTGAGCTCGGCAGATCTGCCCTTCGCGAAGGGCCGTTTTCCCCCGGAGAACTGCCTCGCGGTAGCCCTGTTCTGGAAGTGGAACGAGTATGCAGTGTTAGCGTTCAGCTATTGTGAAGGCTCGCTTTGGCCCAGGGCAAACGAAGCGCCGGGGGAAATCTTAGCAGAGCCCGGCGCCTTTCCACGGTTCAAAGCGTGGAACAGCAGACTCTTTTGCAAAGAAGAGAGCGCACAGGCAACAGCAGCCCGCACGTTTCTCAGTGAAAGGGAGAACTCCCTGACTTCATCCAGTCCTCTGAGCAAAGCAGGCAGAAGGAGAGAAACTTTCTTTCCTTCCTCTTTCCTGCAACGAATTCCTCCTTTGCTCTTGCAAACGCAAGGCTTCTTCTGAAAAACTACGTCGCGGTGCAGGGATCCTTCCAGAGGAGCAACGGCATAGTTTTAGCTGGAAGGGCTTGGCAGAGCAGCCGGCGAGAAAAGGCCTCTTGCGATTCTCTTTTCTTTCTGCCTGAATGCGGTCAATTGGCACTTGCCAAAGCAAGGTTTCCCAGCACAAACTACAAAGCAGCAGCTCTCTCCTGGCAGAGGAAATCCCATGCAGTGTTGCCCTGGCGAGATAGTGTTGCTACAGCGAGGCCCAGGGAAAACAGACTGCCTAGAGAAATCCTAGCAAAGCCCTGTGTTTCCCCACAGGAATGTATGTCAGTTTCAGTTCTTTGCCAGCAACGGAGCTCACAGGCAACATCAGATTGTGTGTATCTCAGGGAGAGAAAGAGCACTGTCAGTTCACCCGTTCCTCTGACGAAAGCGGTTAGAGGGAGAAAAGCGTCCTTTGCTTTCGCTTTCCCGCAGTGAGCTCGGCAGATCTGCCCTTCGCGAAGGGCCGTTTTCCCCCGGAGAACTGCCTCGCGGTAGCCCTGTTCTGGAAGTGGAACGAGTATGCAGTGTTAGCGTTCAGCTATTGTGAAGGCTCGCTTTGGCCCAGGGCAAACGAAGCGCCGGGGGAAATCTTAGCAGAGCCCGGCGCCTTTCCACGGTTCAAAGCGTGGAACAGCAGACTCTTTTGCAAAGAAGAGAGCGCACAGGCAACAGCAGCCCGCACGTTTCTCAGTGAAAGGGAGAACTCCCTGACTTCATCCAGTCCTCTGAGCAAAGCAGGCAGAGGGAGAGAAACTTTCTTTCCTTCCTCTTTCCTGCAACGAATTCCTCCTTTGCTCTTGCAAACGCAAGGCTTCTTCTGAAAAACTACGTCGCGGTGCAGGGATCCTTCCAGAGGAGCAACGGAATAGTTTTAGCTGGAAGGGCTTGGCAGAGCAGCCGGGGAGAAAAGGCCTCTTGCGATTCTCTTTTCTTTCTGCCTGAATGCGGTCAATTGGCACTTGCCAAAGCAAGGTTTCCCAGCACAAACTACAAAGCAGCAGCTCTCTCCTGGCAGAGGAAATCCCATGCAGTGTTGCCCTGGCGAGATAGTGTTGCTACAGCGAGGCCCAGGGAAAACAGACTGCCTAGAGAAATCCTAGCAAAGCCCTGAGTTTCCCCACAGGAATGTATGTCAGTTTCAGTTCTTTGCCAGCAACGGAGCTCAGACGCAACATCAGATTGTGTGTATCTCAGTGAGAGAAAGAACACTGTGACTTCCCCCGTTCCTCTGACGAAAGCGGTTAGAGGGAGAAAAGCGTCCTTTGCTTTCGCTTTCCCGCAGTGAGCTCGGCAGATCTGCCCTTCGCGAAGGGCCGTTTTCCCCCGGAGAACTGCCTCGCGGTAGCCCTGTTCTGGAAGTGGAACGAGTATGCAGTGTTAGCGTTCAGCTATTGTGAAGGCTCGCTTTGGCCCAGGGCAAACGAAGCGCCGGGGGAAATCTTAGCAGAGCCCGGCGCCTTTCCACGGTTCAAAGCGTGGAACAGCAGACTCTTTTGCAAAGAAGAGAGCGCACAGGCAACAGCAGCCCGCACGTTTCTCAGTGAAAGGGAGAACTCCCTGACTTCATCCAGTCCTCTGAGCAAAGCAGGCAGAGGGAGAGAAACTTTCTTTCCTTCCTCTTTCCTGCAACGAATTCCTCCTTTGCTCTTGCAAACGCAAGGCTTCTTCTGAAAAACTACGTCGCGGTGCAGGGATCCTTCCAGAGGAGCAACGGCATAGTTTTAGCTGGAAGGGCTTGGCAGAGCAGCCGGGGAGAAAAGGACTCTTGCGATTCTCTTTTCTTTCTGCCCGAATGCGGTCAATTGGCACTTGCCAAAGCAAGGTTTCCCAGCACAAACTACAAAGCAGCAGCTCTCTCCTGGCAGAGGAAATCCCATGCAGTGTTGCCCTGGCGAGATAGTGTTGCTACAGCGAGGCCCAGGGAAAACAGACTGCCTAGAGAAATCCTAGCAAAGCCCTGTGTTTCCCCACAGGAATGTATGTCAGTTTCAGTTCTTTGCCAGCAACGGAGCTCAGAGGCAACATCAGATTGTGTGTATCTCAGTGAGAGAAAGAACACTGTGACTTCCCCCGTTCCTCTGACGAAAGCGGTTAGAGGGAGAAAAGCGTCCTTTGCATTCGCTTTCCCGCAGTGAGCTCGGCAGATCTGCCCTTCGCGAAGGGCCGTTTTCCCCCGGAGAACTGCCTCGCGGTAGCCCTGTTCTGGAAGTGGAACGAGTATGCAGTGTTAGCGTTCAGCTATTGTGAAGGCTCGCTTTGGCCCAGGGCAAACGAAGCGCCGGGGGAAATCTTAGAAGAGCCCGGCGCCTTTCCACGGTTCAAAGCGTGGAACAGCAGACTCTTTTGCAAAGAAGAGAGCGCACAGGCAACAGCAGCCCGCACGTTTCTCAGTGAAAGGGAGAACTCCCTGACTTCATCCAGTCCTCTGAGCAAAGCAGGCAGAGGGAGAGAAACTTTCTTTCCTTCCTCTTTCCTGCAACGAATTCCTCCTTTGCTCTTGCAAACGCAAGGCTTCTTCTGAAAAACTACGTCGCGGTGCAGGGATCCTTCCAGAGGAGCAACGGCATAGTTTCAGCTGGAATGCTTGGCAGAGCAGCCGGCGAGAAAAGGCCTCTTGCGATTCTCTTTTCTTTCTGCCTGAATGCGGTCAATTGGCACTTGCCAGGGCAAGGTTTCCCAGCACAACCTACAAAGCAGCAGCTCTCTCCTGGCAGAGGAAATCCCATGCAGTGTTGCCCTGGCGAGATAGTGTTGCTACAGCGAGGCCCAGGGAAAACAGACTGCCTAGAGAAATCCTAGCAAAGCCCTGTGTTTCCCCACAGGAATGTATGTCAGTTTCAGTTCTTTGCCAGCAACGGAGCTCAGAGGCAACGTCAGATTGTGTGTATCTCAGTGAGAGAAAGAACACTGTGACTTCCCCCGTTCCTCTGACGAAAGCGGTTAGAGGGAGAAAAGCGTCCTTTGCTTTCGCTTTCCCGCAGTGAGCTCGGCAGATCTGCCCTTCGCGAAGGGCCGTTTTCCCCCGGAGAACTGCCTCGCGGCAGCCCTGTTCTGGAAGTGGAACGAGTATGCAGTGTTAGCGTTCAGCTATTGTGAAGGCTCGCTTTGGCCCAGGGCAAACGAAGCGCCGGGGAAATCTTAGCAGAGCCCGGCGCCTTTCCACGGTTCAAAGCGTGGAACAGCAGACTCTTTTGCAAAGAAGAGAGCGCCCAGGCAACAGCAGCCTGCACGTTTCTCAGTCAAAGGGAGAACTTCCTAACTTCATCCAGTCCTCTGAGCAAAGCAGGCAGAGGGAGAGAAACTTTCTTTCCTTCCTCTTTCCTGCAACGAATTCCTCCTTTGCTCTTGCAAACGCAAGGCTTCTTCTGAAAAACTACGTCGCGGTGCAGGGATCCTTCCAGAGGAGCAACGGCATAGTTTTAGCTGGAAGGGCTTGGCAGAGCAGCCGGCGAGAAAAGGCCTCTTGCGATTCTCTTTTCTTTCTGCCTGAATGCGGTCAATTGGCACTTGCCAAAGCAAGGTTTCCCAGCACAACCTACAAAGCAGCAGCTCTCTCCTGGCAGAGGAAATCCCATGCATTGTTGCCCTGGCGAGATAGTGTTGCTACAGCGAGGCCCAGGGAAAACAGACTGCCTAGAGAAATCCTAGCAAAGCCGTGTTTCCCCACAGGAATGTATGTCAGTTTCAGTTCTTTGCCAGCAACGAAGCTCAGAGGCAACGTCAGATTGTGTGTATCTCAGTGAGAGAAAGAACACTGTGACTTCCCCCGTTCCTCTGACGAAAGCGGTTAGAGGGAGAAAAGCGTCCTTTGCTTTCGCTTTCCCGCAATGAGCTCGGCAGATCTGCCCTTCGCGAAGGGCCATTTTCCCCCGGAGAACTGCCTCGCGGTAGCCCTGTTCTGGAAGTGGAACGAGTATGCAGTGTTAGCGTTCAGCTATTGTGAAGGCTCGCTTTGGCCCAGGGCAAACGAAGCGCCGGGGGAAATCTTAGCAGAGCCCGGCGCCTTTCCACGGTTCAAAGCGTGGAACAGCAGACTCTTTTGCAAAGAAGAGAGCGCCCAGGCAACAGCAGCCTGCACGTTTCTCAGTCAAAGGGAGAACTTCCTAACTTCATCCAGTCCTCTGAGCAAAGCAGGCAGAGGGAGAGAAACTTTCTTTCCTTCCTCTTTCCTGCAACGAATTCCTCCTTTGCTCTTGCAAACGCAAGGCTTCTTCTGAAAAACTACGTCGCGGTGCAGGGATCCTTCCAGAGGAGCAACGGCATAGTTTCAGCTGGAATGCTTGGCAGAGCAGCCGGCGAGAAAAGGCCTCTTGCCATTCTCTTTTCTTTCTGCCTGAATGCGGTCAATTGGCACTTGCCAGGGCAAGGTTTCCCAGCACAACCTACAAAGCAGCAGCTCTCTCCTGGCTGAGGAAATCCCACGCAGTGTTGCCCTGGCGAGATAGTGTTGCTACAGCGAGGCCCAGGGAAAACAGACTGCCTAGAGAAATCCTAGCAAAGCCCTGTGTTTCCCCACAGGAATGTAGGTCAGTTTCAGTTCTTTGCCAGCAACGGAGCTCAGAGGCAACGTCAGATTGTGTGTATCTCAGTAAGAGAAAGAACACTGTGACTTCCCCCGTTCCTCTGACGAAAGCGGTTAGAGGGAGAAAAGCGTCCTTTGCTTTCGCTTTCCCGCAGTGAGCTCGGCAGATCTGCCCTTCGCGAAGGGCCGTTTTCCCCCGGAGAACTGCCTCGCGGCAGCCCTGTTCTGGAAGTGGAACGAGTATGCAGTGTTAGCGTTCAGCTATTGTGAAGGCTCGCTTTGGCCCAGGGCAAACGAAGCGCCGGGGAAATCTTAGCAGAGCCCGGCGCCTTTCCACGGTTCAAAGCGTGGAACAGCAGACTCTTTTGCAAAGAAGAGAGCGCCCAGGCAACAGCAGCCTGCACGTTTCTCAGTCAAAGGGAGAACTTCCTAACTTCATCCAGTCCTCTGAGCAAAGCAGGCAGAGGGAGAGAAACTTTCTTTCCTTCCTCTTTCCTGCAACCAATTCCTCCTTTGCTCTTGCAAACGCAAGGCTTCTTCTGAAAAACTACGTCGCGGTGCAGGGATCCTTCCAGAGGAGCAACGGCATAGTTTCAGCTGGAATGCTTGGCAGAGCAGCCGGCGAGAAAAGGCCTCTTGCGATTCTCTTTTCTTTCTGCCTGAATGCGGTCAATTGGCACTTGCCAGGGCAAGGTTTCCCAGCACAACCTACAAAGCAGCAGCTCTCTCCTGGCAGAGGAAATCCCACGCAGTGTTGCCCTGGCGAGATAGTGTTGCTACAGCGAGGCCCAGGGAAAACAGACTGCCTAGAGAAATCCTAGCAAAGCCCTGTGTTTCCCCACAGGAATGTAGGTCAGTTTCAGTTCTTTGCCAGCAACGGAGCTCAGAGGCAACGTCAGATTGTGTGTATCTCAGTGAGAGAAAGAACACTGTGACTTCCCCCGTTCCTCTGACGAAAGCGGTTAGAGGGAGAAAAGCGTCCTTTGCTTTCGCTTTCCCGCAGTGAGCTCGGCAGATCTGCCCTTCGCGAAGGGCCGTTTTCCCCCGGAGAACTGCCTCGCGGCAGCCCTGTTCTGGAAGTGGAACGAGTATGCAGTGTTAGCGTTCAGCTATTGTGAAGGCTCGCTTTGGCCCAGGGCAAACGAAGCGCCGGGGAAATCTTAGCAGAGCCCGGCGCCTTTCCACGGTTCAAAGCGTGGAACAGCAGACTCTTTTGCAAAGAAGAGAGCGCCCAGGCAACAGCAGCCTGCACGTTTCTCAGTCAAAGGGAGAACTTCCTAACTTCATCCAGTCCTCTGAGCAAAGCAGGCAGAGGGAGAGAAACTTTCTTTCCTTCCTCTTTCCTGCAACCAATTCCTCCTTTGCTCTTGCAAACGCAAGGCTTCTTCTGAAAAACTACGTCGCGGTGCAGGGATCCTTCCAGAGGAGCAACGGCATAGTTTCAGCTGGAATGCTTGGCAGAGCAGCCGGCGAGAAAAGGCCTCTTGCGATTCTCTTTTCTTTCTGCCTGAATGCGGTCAATTGGCACTTGCCAGGGCAAGGTTTCCCAGCACAACCTACAAAGCAGCAGCTCTCTCCTGGCAGAGGAAATCCCACGCAGTGTTGCCCTGGCGAGATAGTGTTGCTACAGCGAGGCCCAGGGAAAACAGACTGCCTAGAGAAATCCTAGCAAAGCCCTGTGTTTCCCCACAGGAATGTAGGTCAGTTTCAGTTCTTTGCCAGCAACGGAGCTCAGAGGCAACGTCAGATTGTGTGTATCTCAGTGAGAGAAAGAACACTGTGACTTCCCCCGTTCCTCTGACGAAAGCGGTTAGAGGGAGAAAAGCGTCCTTTGCTTTCGCTTTCCCGCAGTGAGCTCGGCAGATCTGCCCTTCGCGAAGGGCCGTTTTCCCCCGGAGAACTGCCTCGCGGTAGCCCTGTTCTGGAAGTGGAACGAGTATGCAGTGTTAGCGTTCAGCTATTGTGAAGGCTCGCTTTGGCCCAGGGCAAACGAAGCGCCGGGGGAAGTCTTAGCAGAGCCCAGCGCCTTTCCACGGATCAAAGCGTGGAACAGCAGACTCTTTTGCAAAGAAGAGAGCGCCCAGGCAACAGCAGCCTGCACGTTTCTCAGTGAAAGGGAGAACTTCCTAACTTCATCCAGTCCTCTGAGCAAAGCAGGCAGAGGGAGAGAAACTTTCTTTCCTTCCTCTTTCCTGCAACCAATTCCTCCTTTGCTCTTGCAAACGCAAGGCTTCTTCTGAAAAACTACGTCGCGGTGCAGGGATCCTTCCAGAGGAGCAACGGCATAGTTTCAGCTGGAAGGGCTTGGCAGAGCAGCCGGCGAGAAAAGGCCTCTTGCGATTCTATTTTCTTTCTGCCTGAATGCGGTCAATTGGCACTTGCCAGGGCAAGGTTTCCCAGCACAACCTACAAAGCAGCAGCTTTCTCCTGGCAGAGGAAATCCCATGCAGTGTTGCCCTGGCGAGATAGTGTTGCTACAGCGAGGCCCAGGGAAAACAGACTGCCTGGAGAAATCCTAGCAAAGCCCTGTGTTTCCCCACAGGAGTGTATGTCAGTTTCAGTTCTTTGCCAGCAACGGAGCTCAGAGGCAACGTCAGATTGTGTGTATCTCAGTGAGAGAAAGAATACTGTGACTTCCCCCGTTCCTCTGACGAAAGCGGTTAGAGGGAGAAAAGCGTCCTTTGCTTTCGCTTTCCCGCAGTGAGCTCGGCAGATCTGCCCTTCGCGAAGGGCCGTTTTCCCCCGGAGAACTGCCTCGCGGTAGCCCTGTTCTGGAAGTGGAACGAGTATGCAGTGTTAGCGTTCAGCTATTGTGAAGGCTCGCTTTGGCCCAGGGCAAACGAAGCGCCGGGGGAAGTCTTAGCAGAACCCGGCGCCTTTCCACGGATCAAAGCGTGGAACAGCAGACTCTTTTGCAAAGAAGAGAGCGCCCAGGCAACAGCAGCCTGCACGTTTCTCAGTCAAAGGGAGAACTTCCTAACTTCATCCAGTCCTCTGAGCAAAGCAGGCAGAGGGAGAGAAACTTTCTTTCCTTCCTCTTTCCTGCAACGAATTCCTCCTTTGCTCTTGCAAACGCAAGGCTTCTTCTGAAAAACTACGTCGCGGTGCAGGGATCCTTCCAGAGGAGCAACGGCATAGTTTTAGCTTGAAGGGCTTGGCAGATCAGCCGGCGAGAAAAGGCCTCTTGCGATTCTCTTTTCTTTCTGCCTGAATGCGGTCAATTGGCACTTGCCAAAGCAAGGTTTCCCAGCACAAACTACAAAGCAGCAGCTCTCTCCTGGCAGAGGAAATCCCATGCAGTGTTGCCCTGGCGAGATAGTGTTGCTACAGCGAGGCCCAGGGAAAACAGACTGCCTGGAGAAATCCTAGCAAAGCCCTGTGTTTCCCCACAGGAGTGTATGTCAGTTTCAGTTCTTTGCCAGCAACGGAGCTCAGAGGCAACGTCAGATTGTGTGTATCTCAGTGAGAGAAAGAACACTGTGACTTCCCCCGTTCCTCTGACGAAAGCGGTTAGAGGGAGAAAAGCGTCCTTTGCTTTCGCTTTCCCGCAGTGAGCTCGGCAGATCTGCCCTTCGCGAAGGGCCGTTTTCCCCCGGAGAACTGCCTCGCGGTAGCCCTGTTCTGGAAGTGGAACGAGTATGCAGTGTTAGCGTTCAGCTATTGTGAAGGCTCGCTTTGGCCCAGGGCAAACGAAGCGCCGGGGGAAATCTTAGCAGAGCCCGGCGCCTTTCCACGGTTCAAAGCGTGGAACAGCAGACTCTTTTGCAAAGAAGAGAGCGCACAGGCAACAGCAGCCCGCACGTTTCTCAGTGAAAGGGAGAACTCCCTGACTTCATCCAGTCCTCTGAGCAAAGCAGGCAGAGGGAGAGAAACTTTCTTTCCTTCCTCTTTCCTGCAACGAATTCCTCCTTTGCTCTTGCAAACGCAAGGCTTCTTCTGAAAAACTACGTCGCGGTGCAGGGATCCTTCCAGAGGAGCAACGGCATAGTTTTAGCTGGAAGGGCTTGGCAGAGCAGCCGGGGAGAAAAGGCCTCTTGCGATTCTCTTTTCTTTCCGCCTGAATGCGGTCAATTGGCACTTGCCAAAGCAAGGTTTCCCAGCACAAACTACAAAGCAGCAGCTCTCTCCTGGCAGAGGAAATCCCATGCAGTGTTGCCCTGGCGAGATAGTGTTGCTACAGCGAGGCCCAGGGAAAACAGACTGCCTAGAGAAATCCTAGCAAAGCCCTGTGTTTCCCCACAGGAATGTATGTCAGTTTCAGTTCTTTGCCAGCAACGGAGCTCACAGGCAACATCAGATTGTGTGTATCTCAGGGAGAGAAAGAGCACTGTCAGTTCACCCGTTCCTCTGACGAAAGCGGTTAGAGGGAGAAAAGCGTCCTTTGCTTTCGCTTTCCCGCAGTGAGCTCGGCAGATCTGCCCTTCGCGAAGGGCCGTTTTCCCCCGGAGAACTGCCTCGCGGTAGCCCTGTTCTGGAAGTGGAACGAGTATGCAGTGTTAGCGTTCAGCTATTGTGAAGGCTCGCTTTGGCCCAGGGCAAACGAAGCGCCGGGGGAAATCTTAGCAGAGCCCGGCGCCTTTCCACGGTTCAAAGCGTGGAACAGCAGACTCTTTTGCAAAGAAGAGAGCGCACAGGCAACAGCAGCCCGCACGTTTCTCAGTGAAAGGGAGAACTCCCTGACTTCATCCAGTCCTCTGAGCAAAGCAGGCAGAGGGAGAGAAACTTTCTTTCCTTCCTCTTTCCTGCAACGAATTCCTCCTTTGCTCTTGCAAACGCAAGGCTTCTTCTGAAAAACTACGTCGCGGTGCAGGGATCCTTCCAGAGGAGCAACGGAATAGTTTTAGCTGGAAGGGCTTGGCAGAGCAGCCGGCGAGAAAAGGCCTCTTGCGATTCTCTTTTCTTTCTGCCTGAATGCGGTCAATTGGCACTTGCCAAAGCAAGGTTTCCCAGCACAAACTACAAAGCAGCAGCTCTCTCCTGGCAGAGGAAATCCCATGCAGTGTTGCCCTGGCGAGATAGTGTTGCTACAGCGAGGCCCAGGGAAAACAGACTGCCTAGAGAAATCCTAGCAAAGCCCTGAGTTTCCCCACAGGAATGTATGTCAGTTTCAGTTCTTTGCCAGCAACGGAGCTCAGACGCAACATCAGATTGTGTGTATCTCAGTGAGAGAAAGAACACTGTGACTTCCCCCGTTCCTCTGACGAAAGCGGTTAGAGGGAGAAAAGCGTCCTTTGCTTTCGCTTTCCCGCAGTGAGCTCGGCAGATCTGCCCTTCGCGAAGGGCCGTTTTCCCCCGGAGAACTGCCTCGCGGTAGCCCTGTTCTGGAAGTGGAACGAGTATGCAGTGTTAGCGTTCAGCTATTGTGAAGGCTCGCTTTGGCCCAGGGCAAACGAAGCGCCGGGGGAAATCTTAGCAGAGCCCGGCGCCTTTCCACGGTTCAAAGCGTGGAACAGCAGACTCTTTTGCAAAGAAGAGAGCGCACAGGCAACAGCAGCCCGCACGTTTCTCAGTGAAAGGGAGAACTCCCTGACTTCATCCAGTCCTCTGAGCAAAGCAGGCAGAGGGAGAGAAACTTTCTTTCCTTCCTCTTTCCTGCAACGAATTCCTCCTTTGCTCTTGCAAACGCAAGGCTTCTTCTGAAAAACTACGTCGCGGTGCAGGGATCCTTCCAGAGGAGCAACGGCATAGTTTTAGCTGGAAGGGCTTGGCAGAGCAGCCGGGGAGAAAAGGACTCTTGCGATTCTCTTTTCTTTCTGCCCGAATGCGGTCAATTGGCACTTGCCAAAGCAAGGTTTCCCAGCACAAACTACAAAGCAGCAGCTCTCTCCTGGCAGAGGAAATCCCATGCAGTGTTGCCCTGGCGAGATAGTGTTGCTACAGCGAGGCCCAGGGAAAACAGACTGCCTAGAGAAATCCTAGCAAAGCCCTGTGTTTCCCCACAGGAATGTATGTCAGTTTCAGTTCTTTGCCAGCAACGGAGCTCAGAGGCAACATCAGATTGTGTGTATCTCAGTGAGAGAAAGAACACTGTGACTTCCCCCGTTCCTCTGACGAAAGCGGTTAGAGGGAGAAAAGCGTCCTTTGCATTCGCTTTCCCGCAGTGAGCTCGGCAGATCTGCCCTTCGCGAAGGGCCGTTTTCCCCCGGAGAACTGCCTCGCGGTAGCCCTGTTCTGGAAGTGGAACGAGTATGCAGTGTTAGCGTTCAGCTATTGTGAAGGCTCGCTTTGGCCCAGGGCAAACGAAGCGCCGGGGGAAATCTTAGAAGAGCCCGGCGCCTTTCCACGGTTCAAAGCGTGGAACAGCAGACTCTTTTGCAAAGAAGAGAGCGCACAGGCAACAGCAGCCCGCACGTTTCTCAGTGAAAGGGAGAACTCCCTGACTTCATCCAGTCCTCTGAGCAAAGCAGGCAGAGGGAGAGAAACTTTCTTTCCTTCCTCTTTCCTGCAACGAATTCCTCCTTTGCTCTTGCAAACGCAAGGCTTCTTCTGAAAAACTACGTCGCGGTGCAGGGATCCTTCCAGAGGAGCAACGGCATAGTTTTAGCTGGAAGGGCTAAGCAGAGCAGCCGGGGAGAAAAGGCCTCCTGCGATTCTCTTTTCTTTCCACCTGAATGCGGTCAATTGGCACTTGCCAAAGCAAGGTTTCCCAGCACAAACTACAAAGCAGCAGCTCTCTCCTGGCAGAGGAAATCCCATGCAGTGTTGCCCTGGCGAGATAGTGTTGCTACAGCGAGGCCCAGGGAAAACAGACTGCCTAGAGAAATCCTAGCAAAGCCCTGAGTTTCCCCACAGGAATGTATGTCAGTTTCAGTTCTTTGCCAGCAACGGAGCTCAGACGCAACATCAGATTGTGTGTATCTCAGTGAGAGAAAGAACACTGTGACTTCCCCCGTTCCTCTGACGAAAGCGGTTAGAGGGAGAAAAGCGTCCTTTGCTTTCGCTTTCCCGCAGTGAGCTCGGCAGATCTGCCCTTCGCGAAGGGCCGTTTTCCCCCGGAGAACTGCCTCGCGGTAGCCCTGTTCTGGAAGTGGAACGAGTATGCAGTGTTAGCGTTCAGCTATTGTGAAGGCTCGCTTTGGCCCAGGGCAAACGAAGCGCCGGGGGAATCTTAGCAGAGCCCGGCGCCTTTCCACGGTTCAAAGCGTGGAACAGCAGACTCTTTTGCAAAGAAGAGAGCGCACAGGCAACAGCAGCCCGCACGTTTCTCAGTGAAAGGGAGAACTCCCTGACTTCATCCAGTTCTCTGAGCAAAGCAGGCAGAGGGAGAGAAACTTTCTTTCCTTCCTCTTTCCTGCAACGAATTCCTCCTTTGCTCTTGCAAACGCAAGGCTTCTTCTGAAAAACTACGTCGCGGTGCAGGGATCCTTCCAGAGGAGCAACGGCATAGTTTTAGCTGGAAGGGCTTGGCAGAGCAGCCGGGGAGAAAAGGCCTCTTGCGATTCTCTTTTCTTTCTGCCTGAATGCGGTCAATTGGCACTTGCCAAAGCAAGGTTTCCCAGCACAAACTACAAAGCAGCAGCTCTCTCCTGGCAGAGGAAATCCCATGCAGTGTTGCCCTGGCGAGATAGTGTTGCTACAGCGAGGCCCAGGGAAAACAGACTGCCTAGAGAAATCCTAGCAAAGCCCTGTGTTTCCCCACAGGAATGTATGTCAGTTTCAGTTCTTTGCCAGCAACGGAGCTCAGACGCAACATCAGATTGTGTGTATCTCAGTGAGAGAAAGAACACTGTGACTTCCCCCGTTCCTCTGACGAAAGCGGTTAGAGGGAGAAAAGCGTCCTTTGCATTCGCTTTCCCGCAGTGAGCTCGGCAGATCTGCCCTTCGCGAAGGGCCGTTTTCCCCCGGAGAACTGCCTCGCGGTAGCCCTGTTCTGGAAGTGGAACGAGTATGCAGTGTTAGCGTTCAGCTATTGTGAAGGCTCGCTTTGGCCCAGGGCAAACGAAGCGCCGGGGGAAATCTTAGAAGAGCCCGGCGCCTTTCCACGGTTCAAAGCGTGGAACAGCAGACTCTTTTGCAAAGAAGAGAGCGCACAGGTAACAGCAGCCCGCACGTTTCTCAGTGAAAGGGAGAACTCCCTGACTTCATCCAGTCCTCTGAGCAAAGCAGGCAGAGGGAGAGAAACTTTCTTTCCTTCCTCTTTCCTGCAACGGATTCCTCCTTTGCTCTTGCAAACGCAAGGCTTCTTCTGAAAAACTACGTCGCGGTGCAGGGATCCTTCCAGAGGAGCAACGGCATAGTTTTAGCTGGAAGGGCTAAGCAGAGCAGCCGGGGAGAAAAGGCCTCCTGCGATTCTCTTTTCTTTCCACCTGAATGCGGTCAATTGGCACTTGCCAAAGCAAGGTTTCCCAGCACAAACTACAAAGCAGCAGCTCTCTCCTGGCAGAGGAAATCCCATGCAGTGTTGCCCTGGCGAGATAGTGTTGCTACAGCGAGGCCCAGGGAAAACAGACTGCCTAGAGAAATCCTAGCAAAGCCCTGTGTTTCCCCACAGGAATGTATGTCAGTTTCAGTTGTTTGCCAGCAACGGAGCTCAGAGGCAACGTCAGATTGTGTGTATCTCAGTGAGAGAAAGAACACTGTCAGTTCCCCCGTTCCTCTGACGAAAGCGGTTAGAGGGAGAAAAGCGTCCTTTGCTTTCGCTTTCCCGCAGTGAGCTCGGCAGATCTGCCCTTCGCGAAGGGCCGTTTTCCCCCGGAGAACTGCCTCGCGGTACCCTGTTCTGGAAGTGGAACGAGTATGCAGTGTTAGCGTTCAGCTATTGTGAAGGCTCGCTTTGGCCCAGGGCAAACGAAGCGCCGGGGGAAATCTTAGAAGAGCCCGGCGCCTTTCCACGGTTCAAAGCGTGGAACAGCAGACTCTTTTGCAAAGAAGAGAGCGCACAGGCAACAGCAGCCCGCACGTTTCTCAGTGAAAGGGAGAACTCCCTGACTTCATCCAGTCCTCTGAGCAAAGCAGGCAGAAGGAGAGAAACTTTCCTTCCTCTTTCCTGCAACGAATTCCTCCTTTGCTCTTGCAAACGCAAGGCTTCTTCTGAAAAACTACGTCGAGGTGCAGGGATCCTTCCAGAGGAGCAACGGCATAGTTTTAGCTGGAAGGGCTTGGCAGAGCAGCCGGCGAGAAAAGGCCTCTTGCGATTCTCTTTTCTTTCTGCCTGAATGCGGTCAATTGGCACTTGCCAAAGCAAGGTTTCCCAGCACAAACTACAAAGCAGCAGCTCTCTCCTGGCAGAGGAAATCCCATGCAGTGTTGCCCTGGCGAGATAGTGTTGCTACAGCGAGGCCCAGGGAAAACAGACTGCCTAGAGAAATCCTAGCAAAGCCCTGTGTTTCCCACAGGAATGTATGTCAGTTTCAGTTCTTTGCCAGCAACGGAGCTCAGAGGCAACATCAGATTGTGTGTATCTCAGTGAGAGAAAGAACACTGTGACTTCCCCCGTTCCTCTGACGAAAGCGGTTAGAGGGAGAAAAGCGTCCTTTGCTTTCGCTTTCCCGCAGTGAGCTCGGCAGATCTGCCCTTCGCGAAGGGCCGTTTTCCCCCGGAGAACTGCCTCGCGGTAGCCCTGTTCTGGAAGTGGAACGAGTATGCAGTGTTAGCGTTCAGCTATTGTGAAGGCTCGCTTTGGCCCAGGGCAAACGAAGCGCCGGGGGAAATCTTAGCAGAGCCCGGCGCCTTTCCACGGTTCAAAGCGTGGAACAGCAGACTCTTTTGCAAAGAAGAGAGCGCACAGGCAACAGCAGCCCGCACGTTTCTCAGTGAAAGGGAGAACTCCCTGACTTCATCCAGTCCTCTGAGCAAAGCAGGCAGAGGGAGAGAAACTTTCTTTCCTTCCTCTTTCCTGCAACGAATTCCTCCTTTGCTCTTGCAAACGCAAGGCTTCTTCTGAAAAACTACGTCGCGGTGCAGGGATCCTTCCAGAGGAGCAACGGAATAGTTTTAGCTGGAAGGGCTTGGCAGAGCAGCCGGCGAGAAAAGGCCTCTTGCGATTCTCTTTTCTTTCTGCCTGAATGCGGTCAATTGGCACTTGCCAAAGCAAGGTTTCCCAGCACAAACTACAAAGCAGCAGCTCTCTCCTGGCAGAGGAAATCCCATGCAGTGTTGCCCTGGCGAGATAGTGTTGCTACAGCGAGGCCCAGGGAAAACAGACTGCCTAGAGAAATCCTAGCAAAGCCCTGAGTTTCCCCACAGGAATGTATGTCAGTTTCAGTTCTTTGCCAGCAACGGAGCTCAGACGCAACATCAGATTGTGTGTATCTCAGTGAGAGAAAGAACACTGTGACTTCCCCCGTTCCTCTGACGAAAGCGGTTAGAGGGAGAAAAGCGTCCTTTGCTTTCGCTTTCCCGCAGTGAGCTCGGCAGATCTGCCCTTCGCGAAGGGCCGTTTTCCCCCGGAGAACTGCCTCGCGGTAGCCCTGTTCTGGAAGTGGAACGAGTATGCAGTGTTAGCGTTCAGCTATTGTGAAGGCTCGCTTTGGCCCAGGGCAAACGAAGCGCCGGGGGAAATCTTAGCAGAGCCCGGCGCCTTTCCACGGTTCAAAGCGTGGAACAGCAGACTCTTTTGCAAAGAAGAGAGCGCACAGGCAACAGCAGCCCGCACGTTTCTCAGTGAAAGGGAGAACTCCCTGACTTCATCCAGTCCTCTGAGCAAAGCAGGCAGAGGGAGAGAAACTTTCTTTCCTTCCTCTTTCCTGCAACGAATTCCTCCTTTGCTCTTGCAAACGCAAGGCTTCTTCTGAAAAACTACGTCGCGGTGCAGGGATCCTTCCAGAGGAGCAACGGCATAGTTTTAGCTGGAAGGGCTTGGCAGAGCAGCCGGGGAGAAAAGGACTCTTGCGATTCTCTTTTCTTTCTGCCCGAATGCGGTCAATTGGCACTTGCCAAAGCAAGGTTTCCCAGCACAAACTACAAAGCAGCAGCTCTCTCCTGGCAGAGGAAATCCCATGCAGTGTTGCCCTGGCGAGATAGTGTTGCTACAGCGAGGCCCAGGGAAAACAGACTGCCTAGAGAAATCCTAGCAAAGCCCTGTGTTTCCCCACAGGAATGTATGTCAGTTTCAGTTCTTTGCCAGCAACGGAGCTCAGAGGCAACATCAGATTGTGTGTATCTCAGTGAGAGAAAGAACACTGTGACTTCCCCCGTTCCTCTGACGAAAGCGGTTAGAGGGAGAAAAGCGTCCTTTGCATTCGCTTTCCCGCAGTGAGCTCGGCAGATCTGCCCTTCGCGAAGGGCCGTTTTCCCCCGGAGAACTGCCTCGCGGTAGCCCTGTTCTGGAAGTGGAACGAGTATGCAGTGTTAGCGTTCAGCTATTGTGAAGGCTCGCTTTGGCCCAGGGCAAACGAAGCGCCGGGGGAAATCTTAGAAGAGCCCGGCGCCTTTCCACGGTTCAAAGCGTGGAACAGCAGACTCTTTTGCAAAGAAGAGAGCGCACAGGCAACAGCAGCCCGCACGTTTCTCAGTGAAAGGGAGAACTCCCTGACTTCATCCAGTCCTCTGAGCAAAGCAGGCAGAGGGAGAGAAACTTTCTTTCCTTCCTCTTTCCTGCAACGAATTCCTCCTTTGCTCTTGCAAACGCAAGGCTTCTTCTGAAAAACTACGTCGCGGTGCAGGGATCCTTCCAGAGGAGCAACGGCATAGTTTTAGCTGGAAGGGCTAAGCAGAGCAGCCGGGGAGAAAAGGCCTCCTGCGATTCTCTTTTCTTTCCACCTGAATGCGGTCAATTGGCACTTGCCAAAGCAAGGTTTCCCAGCACAAACTACAAAGCAGCAGCTCTCTCCTGGCAGAGGAAATCCCATGCAGTGTTGCCCTGGCGAGATAGTGTTGCTACAGCGAGGCCCAGGGAAAACAGACTGCCTAGAGAAATCCTAGCAAAGCCCTGAGTTTCCCCACAGGAATGTATGTCAGTTTCAGTTCTTTGCCAGCAACGGAGCTCAGACGCAACATCAGATTGTGTGTATCTCAGTGAGAGAAAGAACACTGTGACTTCCCCCGTTCCTCTGACGAAAGCGGTTAGAGGGAGAAAAGCGTCCTTTGCTTTCGCTTTCCCGCAGTGAGCTCGGCAGATCTGCCCTTCGCGAAGGGCCGTTTTCCCCCGGAGAACTGCCTCGCGGTAGCCCTGTTCTGGAAGTGGAACGAGTATGCAGTGTTAGCGTTCAGCTATTGTGAAGGCTCGCTTTGGCCCAGGGCAAACGAAGCGCCGGGGGAATCTTAGCAGAGCCCGGCGCCTTTCCACGGTTCAAAGCGTGGAACAGCAGACTCTTTTGCAAAGAAGAGAGCGCACAGGCAACAGCAGCCCGCACGTTTCTCAGTGAAAGGGAGAACTCCCTGACTTCATCCAGTTCTCTGAGCAAAGCAGGCAGAGGGAGAGAAAAACTTTCTTTCCTTCCTCTTTCCTGCAACGAATTCCTCCTTTGCTCTTGCAAACGCAAGGCTTCTTCTGAAAAACTACGTCGCGGTGCAGGGATCCTTCCAGAGGAGCAACGGCATAGTTTTAGCTGGAAGGGCTTGGCAGAGCAGCCGGGGAGAAAAGGCCTCTTGCGATTCTCTTTTCTTTCTGCCTGAATGCGGTCAATTGGCACTTGCCAAAGCAAGGTTTCCCAGCACAAACTACAAAGCAGCAGCTCTCTCCTGGCAGAGGAAATCCCATGCAGTGTTGCCCTGGCGAGATAGTGTTGCTACAGCGAGGCCCAGGGAAAACAGACTGCCTAGAGAAATCCTAGCAAAGCCCTGTGTTTCCCCACAGGAATGTATGTCAGTTTCAGTTCTTTGCCAGCAACGGAGCTCAGACGCAACATCAGATTGTGTGTATCTCAGTGAGAGAAAGAACACTGTGACTTCCCCCGTTCCTCTGACGAAAGCGGTTAGAGGGAGAAAAGCGTCCTTTGCATTCGCTTTCCCGCAGTGAGCTCGGCAGATCTGCCCTTCGCGAAGGGCCGTTTTCCCCCGGAGAACTGCCTCGCGGTAGCCCTGTTCTGGAAGTGGAACGAGTATGCAGTGTTAGCGTTCAGCTATTGTGAAGGCTCGCTTTGGCCCAGGGCAAACGAAGCGCCGGGGGAAATCTTAGAAGAGCCCGGCGCCTTTCCACGGTTCAAAGCGTGGAACAGCAGACTCTTTTGCAAAGAAGAGAGCGCACAGGTAACAGCAGCCCGCACGTTTCTCAGTGAAAGGGAGAACTCCCTGACTTCATCCAGTCCTCTGAGCAAAGCAGGCAGAGGGAGAGAAACTTTCTTTCCTTCCTCTTTCCTGCAACGGATTCCTCCTTTGCTCTTGCAAACGCAAGGCTTCTTCTGAAAAACTACGTCGCGGTGCAGGGATCCTTCCAGAGGAGCAACGGCATAGTTTTAGCTGGAAGGGCTAAGCAGAGCAGCCGGGGAGAAAAGGCCTCCTGCGATTCTCTTTTCTTTCCACCTGAATGCGGTCAATTGGCACTTGCCAAAGCAAGGTTTCCCAGCACAAACTACAAAGCAGCAGCTCTCTCCTGGCAGAGGAAATCCCATGCAGTGTTGCCCTGGCGAGATAGTGTTGCTACAGCGAGGCCCAGGGAAAACAGACTGCCTAGAGAAATCCTAGCAAAGCCCTGTGTTTCCCCACAGGAATGTATGTCAGTTTCAGTTGTTTGCCAGCAACGGAGCTCAGAGGCAACGTCAGATTGTGTGTATCTCAGTGAGAGAAAGAACACTGTCAGTTCCCCCGTTCCTCTGACGAAAGCGGTTAGAGGGAGAAAAGCGTCCTTTGCTTTCGCTTTCCCGCAGTGAGCTCGGCAGATCTGCCCTTCGCGAAGGGCCGTTTTCCCCCGGAGAACTGCCTCGCGGTACCCTGTTCTGGAAGTGGAACGAGTATGCAGTGTTAGCGTTCAGCTATTGTGAAGGCTCGCTTTGGCCCAGGGCAAACGAAGCGCCGGGGGAAATCTTAGAAGAGCCCGGCGCCTTTCCACGGTTCAAAGCGTGGAACAGCAGACTCTTTTGCAAAGAAGAGAGCGCACAGGCAACAGCAGCCCGCACGTTTCTCAGTGAAAGGGAGAACTCCCTGACTTCATCCAGTCCTCTGAGCAAAGCAGGCAGAAGGAGAGAAACTTTCCTTCCTCTTTCCTGCAACGAATTCCTCCTTTGCTCTTGCAAACGCAAGGCTTCTTCTGAAAAACTACGTCGAGGTGCAGGGATCCTTCCAGAGGAGCAACGGCATAGTTTTAGCTGGAAGGGCTTGGCAGAGCAGCCGGCGAGAAAAGGCCTCTTGCGATTCTCTTTTCTTTCTGCCTGAATGCGGTCAATTGGCACTTGCCAAAGCAAGGTTTCCCAGCACAAACTACAAAGCAGCAGCTCTCTCCTGGCAGAGGAAATCCCATGCAGTGTTGCCCTGGCGAGATAGTGTTGCTACAGCGAGGCCCAGGGAAAACAGACTGCCTAGAGAAATCCTAGCAAAGCCCTGTGTTTCCCACAGGAATGTATGTCAGTTTCAGTTCTTTGCCAGCAACGGAGCTCAGAGGCAACATCAGATTGTGTGTATCTCAGTGAGAGAAAGAACACTGTGACTTCCCCCGTTCCTCTGACGAAAGCGGTTAGAGGAGAAAAGCGTCCTTTGCTTTCGCTTTCCCGCAGTGAGCTCGGCAGATCTGCCCTTCGCGAAGGGCCGTTTTCCCCCGGAGAACTGCCTCGCGGTAGCCCTGTTCTGGAAGTGGAACGAGTATGCAGTGTTAGCGTTCAGCTATTGTGAAGGCTCGCTTTGGCCCAGGCAAACGAAGCGCCGGGGGAAATCTTAGCAGAGCCCGGCGCCTTTCCACGGTTCAAAGCGTGGAACAGCAGACTCTTTTGCAAAGAAGAGAGCGCACAGGCAACAGCAGCCCGCACGTTTCTCAGTGAAAGGGAGAACTCCCTGACTTCATCCAGTCCTCTGAGCAAAGCAGGCAGAGGGAGAGAAACTTTCTTTCCTTCCTCTTTCCTGCAACGAATTCCTCCTTTGCTCTTGCAAACGCAAGGCTTCTTCTGAAAAACTACGTCGCGGTGCAGGGATCCTTCCAGAGGAGCAATGGCATAGTTTTAGCTGGAAGGGCTTGGCAGAGCAGCCGGCGAGAAAAGGCCTCTTGCGATTCTCTTTTCTTTCTGCCTGAATGCGGTCAATTGGCACTTGCCAAAGCAAGGTTTCCCAGCACAAACTACAAAGCAGCAGCTCTCTCCTGGCAGAGGAAATCCCATGCAGTGTTGCCCTGGCGAGATAGTGTTGCTACAGCGAGGCCCAGGGAAAACAGACTGCCTAGAGAAATCCTAGCAAAGCCCTGTGTTTCCCCACAGGAATGTATGTCAGTTTCAGTTGTTTGCCAGCAACGGAGCTCAGAGGCAACGTCAGATTGTGTGTATCTCAGTGAGAGAAAGAACACTGTCAGTTCCCCCGTTCCTCTGACGAAAGCGGTTAGAGGGAGAAAAGCGTCCTTTGCTTTCGCTTTCCCGCAGTGAGCTCGGCAGATCTGCCCTTCGCGAAGGGCCGTTTTCTCCCGCAGAACTGCCTCGCGGTAGCCCTGTTCTGGAAGTGGAACGAGTATGCAGTGTTAGCGTTCAGCTATTGTGAAGGCTCGCTTTGGCCCAGGGCAAACGAAGCGCCGGGGGAAATCTTAGCAGAGCCCGGCGCCTTTCCACGGTTCAAAGCGTGGAACAGCAGACTCTTTTGCAAAGAAGAGAGCGCACAGGCAACAGCAGCCCGCACGTTTCTCAGTGAAAGGGAGAACTCCCTGACTTCATCCAGTCCTCTGAGCAAAGCAGGCAGAGGGAGAGAAACTTTCTTTCCTTCCTCTTTCCTGCAACGAATTCCTCCTTTGCTCTTGCAAACGCAAGGCTTCTTCTGAAAAACTACGTCGAGGTGCAGGGATCCTTCCAGAGGAGCAACGGCATAGTTTTAGCTGGAAGGGCTTGGCAGAGCAGCCGGGGAGAAAAGGCCTCTTGCGATTCTCTTTTCTTTCTGCCTGAATGCGGTCAATTGGCACTTGCCAAAGCAAGGTTTCCCAGCACAAACTACAAAGCAGCAGCTCTCTCCTGGCAGAGGAAATCCCATGCAGTGTTGCCCTGGCGAGATAGTGTTGCTACAGCGAGGCCCAGGGAAAACAGACTGCCTAGAGAAATCCTAGCAAAGCCCTGTGTTTCCCACAGGAATGTATGTCAGTTTCAGTTCTTTGCCAGCAACGGAGCTCAGAGGCAACATCAGATTGTGTGTATCTCAGTGAGAGAAAGAACACTGTGACTTCCCCCGTTCCTCTGACGAAAGCGGTTAGAGGGAGAAAAGCGTCCTTTGCTTTCGCTTTCCCGCAGTGAGCTCGGCAGATCTGCCCTTCGCGAAGGGCCGTTTTCCCCAATACTATCTCTCTATGGTAGCCCTGTTCTGGAAGTGGAACGAGTATGCAGTGTTAGCGTTCAGCTATTGTGAAGGCTCGCTTTGGCCCAGGGCAAACGAAGCGCCGGGGGAAATCTTAGCAGAGCCCGGCGCCTTTCCACGGTTCAAAGCGTGGAACAGCAGCCTCTTTTGCAAAGAAGAGAGCGCACAGGCAACAGCAGCCCGCACGTTTCTCAGTGAAAGGGAGAACTCCCTGACTTCATCCAGTCCTCTGAGCAAAGCAGGCAGAGGGAGAGAAACTTTCTTTCCTTCCTCTTTCCTGCAACGAATTCCTCCTTTGCTCTTGCAAACGCAAGGCTTCTTCTGAAAAACTACGTCGCGGTGCAGGGATCCTTCCAGAGGAGCAACGGCATAGTTTTAGCTGGAAGGGCTTGGCAGAGCAGCCGGGGAGAAAAGGCCTCTTGCGATTCTCTTTTCTTTCTGCCTGAATGCGGTCAATTGGCACTTGCCAAAGCAAGGTTTCCCAGCACAAACTACAAAGCAGCAGCTCTCTCCTGGCAGAGGAAATCCCATGCAGTGTTGCCCTGGCGAGATAGTGTTGCTACAGCGAGGCCCAGGGAAAACAGACTGCCTAGAGAAATCCTAGCAAAGCCCTGTGTTTCCCACAGGAATGTATGTCAGTTTCAGTTCTTTGCCAGCAACGGAGCTCAGAGGCAACATCAGATTGTGTGTATCTCAGTGAGAGAAAGAACACTGTGACTTCCCCCGTTCCTCTGACGAAAGCGGTTAGAGGGAGAAAAGCGTCCTTTGCTTTCGCTTTCCCGCAGTGAGCTCGGCAGATCTGCCCTTCGCGAAGGGCCGTTTTCCCCCGGAGAACTGCCTCGCGGTAGCCCTGTTCTGGAAGTGGAACGAGTATGCAGTGTTAGCGTTCAGCTATTGTGAAGGCTCGCTTTGGCCCAGGGCAAACGAAGCGCCGGGGGAAATCTTAGCAGAGCCCGGCGCCTTTCCACGGTTCAAAGCGTGGAACAGCAGACTCTTTTGCAAAGAAGAGAGCGCACAGGCAACAGCAGCCCGCACGTTTCTCAGTGAAAGGGAGAACTCCCTGACTTCATCCAGTCCTCTGAGCAAAGCAGGCAGAGGGAGAGAAACTTTCTTTCCTTCCTCTTTCCTGCAACGAATTCCTCCTTTGCTCTTGCAAACGCAAGGCTTCTTCTGAAAAACTACGTCGCGGTGCAGGGATCCTTCCAGAGGAGCAACGGCATAGTTTTAGCTGGAAGGGCTTGGCAGAGCAGCCGGGGAGAAAAGGCCTCTTGCGATTCTCTTTTCTTTCTGCCTGAATGCGGTCAATTGGCACTTGCCAAAGCAAGGTTTCCCAGCACAAACTACAAAGCAGCAGCTCTCTCCTGGCAGAGGAAATCCCATGCAGTGTTGCCCTGGCGAGATAGTGTTGCTACAGCGAGGCCCAGGGAAAACAGACTGCCTAGAGAAATCCTAGCAAAGCCCTGTGTTTCCCACAGGAATGTATGTCAGTTTCAGTTCTTTGCCAGCAACGGAGCTCAGAGGCAACATCAGATTGTGTGTATCTCAGTGAGAGAAAGAACACTGTGACTTCCCCCGTTCCTCTGACGAAAGCGGTTAGAGGGAGAAAAGCGTCCTTTGCTTTCGCTTTCCCGCAGTGAGCTCGGCAGATCTGCCCTTCGCGAAGGGCCGTTTTCCCCCGGAGAACTGCCTCGCGGTAGCCCTGTTCTGGAAGTGGAACGAGTATGCAGTGTTAGCGTTCAGCTATTGTGAAGGCTCGCTTTGGCCCAGGGCAAACGAAGCGCCGGGGGAAATCTTAGCAGAGCCCGGCGCCTTTCCACGGTTCAAAGCGTGGAACAGCAGCCTCTTTTGCAAAGAAGAGAGCGCACAGGCAACAGCAGCCCGCACGTTTCTCAGTGAAAGGGAGAACTCCCTGACTTCATCCAGTCCTCTGAGCAAAGCAGGCAGAGGGAGAGAAACTTTCTTTCCTTCCTCTTTCCTGCAACGAATTCCTCCTTTGCTCTTGCAAACGCAAGGCTTCTTCTGAAAAACTACGTCGCGGTGCAGGGATCCTTCCAGAGGAGCAATGGCATAGTTTTAGCTGGAAGGGCTTGGCAGAGCAGCCGGGGAGAAAAGGCCTCTTGCGATTCTCTTTTCTTTCTGCCTGAATGCGGTCAATTGGCACTTGCCAAAGCAAGGTTTCCCAGCACAAACTACAAAGCAGCAGCTCTCTCCTGGCAGAGGAAATCCCATGCAGTGTTGCCCTGGCGAGATAGTGTTGCTACAGCGAGGCCCAGGGAAAACAGACTGCCTAGAGAAATCCTAGCAAAGCCCTGTGTTTCCCCACAGGAATGTATGTCAGTTTCAGTTGTTTGCCAGCAACGGAGCTCAGAGGCAACGTCAGATTGTGTGTATCTCAGTGAGAGAAATAACACTGTCAGTTCCCCCGTTCCTCTGACGAAAGCGGTTAGAGGGAGAAAAGCGTCCTTTGCTTTCGCTTTCCCGCAGTGAGCTCGGCAGATCTGCCCTTCGCGAAGGGCCGTTTTCTCCCGCAGAACTGCCTCGCGGTAGCCCTGTTCTGGAAGTGGAACGAGTATGCAGTGTTAGCGTTCAGCTATTGTGAAGGCTCGCTTTGGCCCAGGGCAAACGAAGCGCCGGGGGAAATCTTAGCAGAGCCCGGCGCCTTTCCACGGTTCAAAGCGTGGAACAGCAGACTCTTTTGCAAAGAAGAGAGCGCACAGGCAACAGCAGCCCGCACGTTTCTCAGTGAAAGGGAGAACTCCCTGACTTCATCCAGTCCTCTGAGCAAAGCAGGCAGAAGGAGAGAAACTTTCCTTCCTCTTTCCTGCAACGAATTCCTCCTTTGCTCTTGCAAACGCAAGGCTTCTTCTGAAAAACTACGTCGAGGTGCAGGGATCCTTCCAGAGGAGCAACGGCATAGTTTTAGCTGGAAGGGCTTGGCAGAGCAGCCGGCGAGAAAAGGCCTCTTGCGATTCTCTTTTCTTTCTGCCTGAATGCGGTCAATTGGCACTTGCCAAAGCAAGGTTTCCCAGCACAAACTACAAAGCAGCAGCTCTCTCCTGGCAGAGGAAATCCCATGCAGTGTTGCCCTGGCGAGATAGTGTTGCTACAGCGAGGCCCAGGGAAAACAGACTGCCTAGAGAAATCCTAGCAAAGCCCTGTGTTTCCCACAGGAATGTATGTCAGTTTCAGTTCTTTGCCAGCAACGGAGCTCAGAGGCAACATCAGATTGTGTGTATCTCAGTGAGAGAAAGAACACTGTGACTTCCCCCGTTCCTCTGACGAAAGCGCTTAGAGGGAGAAAAGCGTCCTTTGCTTTCGCTTTCCCGCAGTGAGCTCGGCAGATCTGCCCTTCGCGAAGGGCCGTTTTCCCCCGGAGAACTGCCTCGCGGTAGCCCTGTTCTGGAAGTGGAACGAGTATGCAGTGTTAGCGTTCAGCTATTGTGAAGGCTCGCTTTGGCCCAGGGCAAACGAAGCGCCGGGGGAAATCTTAGCAGAGCCCGGCGCCTTTCCACGGTTCAAAGCGTGGAACAGCAGACTCTTTTGCAAAGAAGAGAGCGCACAGGCAACAGCAGCCCGCACGTTTCTCAGTGAAAGGGAGAACTCCCTGACTTCATCCAGTCCTCTGAGCAAAGCAGGCAGAGGGAGAGAAACTTTCTTTCCTTCCTCTTTCCTGCAACGAATTCCTCCTTTGCTCTTGCAAACGCAAGGCTTCTTCTGAAAAACTACGTCGCGGTGCAGGGATCCTTCCAGAGGAGCAATGGCATAGTTTTAGCTGGAAGGGCTTGGCAGAGCAGCCGGGGAGAAAAGGCCTCTTGCGATTCTCTTTTCTTTCTGCCTGAATGCGGTCAATTGGCACTTGCCAAAGCAAGGTTTCCCAGCACAAACTACAAAGCAGCAGCTCTCTCCTGGCAGAGGAAATCCCATGCAGTGTTGCCCTGGCGAGATAGTGTTGCTACAGCGAGGCCCAGGGAAAACAGACTGCCTAGAGAAATCCTAGCAAAGCCCTGAGTTTCCCCACAGGAATGTATGTCAGTTTCAGTTCTTTGCCAGCAACGGAGCTCAGACGCAACATCAGATTGTGTGTATCTCAGTGAGAGAAAGAACACTGTGACTTCCCCCGTTCCTCTGACGAAAGCGGTTAGAGGGAGAAAAGCGTCCTTTGCTTTCGCTTTCCCGCAGTGAGCTCGGCAGATCTGCCCTTCGCGAAGGGCCGTTTTCCCCCGGAGAACTGCCTCGCGGTAGCCCTGTTCTGGAAGTGGAACGAGTATGCAGTGTTAGCGTTCAGCTATTGTGAAGGCTCGCTTTGGCCCAGGGCAAACGAAGCGCCGGGGGAAATCTTAGAAGAGCCCGGCGCCTTTCCACGGTTCAAAGCGTGGAACAGCAGACTCTTTTGCAAAGAAGAGAGCGCACAGGCAACAGCAGCCCGCACGTTTCTCAGTGAAAGGGAGAACTCCCTGACTTCATCCAGTCCTCTGAGCAAAGCAGGCAGAGGGAGAGAAACTTTCTTTCCTTCCTCTTTCCTGCAACGAATTCCTCCTTTGCTCTTGCAAACGCAAGGCTTCTTCTGAAAAACTACGTCGCGGTGCAGGGATCCTTCCAGAGGAGCAATGGCATAGTTTTAGCTGGAAGGGCTTGGCAGAGCAGCCGGGGAGAAAAGGCCTCTTGCGATTCTCTTTTCTTTCTGCCTGAATGCGGTCAATTGGCACTTGCCAAAGCAAGGTTTCCCAGCACAAACTACAAAGCAGCAGCTCTCTCCTGGCAGAGGAAATCCCATGCAGTGTTGCCCTGGCGAGATAGTGTTGCTACAGCGAGGCCCAGGGAAAACAGACTGCCTAGAGAAATCCTAGCAAAGCCCTGTGTTTCCCCACAGGAATGTATGTCAGTTTCAGTTGTTTGCCAGCAACGGAGCTCAGAGGCAACGTCAGATTGTGTGTATCTCAGTGAGAGAAATAACACTGTCAGTTCCCCCGTTCCTCTGACGAAAGCGGTTAGAGGGAGAAAAGCGTCCTTTGCTTTCGCTTTCCCGCAGTGAGCTCGGCAGATCTGCCCTTCGCGAAGGGCCGTTTTCTCCCGCAGAACTGCCTCGCGGTAGCCCTGTTCTGGAAGTGGAACGAGTATGCAGTGTTAGCGTTCAGCTATTGTGAAGGCTCGCTTTGGCCCAGGGCAAACGAAGCGCCGGGGGAAATCTTAGCAGAGCCCGGCGCCTTTCCACGGTTCAAAGCGTGGAACAGCAGACTCTTTTGCAAAGAAGAGAGCGCACAGGCAACAGCAGCCCGCACGTTTCTCAGTGAAAGGGAGAACTCCCTGACTTCATCCAGTCCTCTGAGCAAAGCAGGCAGAAGGAGAGAAACTTTCCTTCCTCTTTCCTGCAACGAATTCCTCCTTTGCTCTTGCAAACGCAAGGCTTCTTCTGAAAAACTACGTCGAGGTGCAGGGATCCTTCCAGAGGAGCAACGGCATAGTTTTAGCTGGAAGGGCTTGGCAGAGCAGCCGGCGAGAAAAGGCCTCTTGCGATTCTCTTTTCTTTCTGCCTGAATGCGGTCAATTGGCACTTGCCAAAGCAAGGTTTCCCAGCACAAACTACAAAGCAGCAGCTCTCTCCTGGCAGAGGAAATCCCATGCAGTGTTGCCCTGGCGAGATAGTGTTGCTACAGCGAGGCCCAGGGAAAACAGACTGCCTAGAGAAATCCTAGCAAAGCCCTGTGTTTCCCACAGGAATGTATGTCAGTTTCAGTTCTTTGCCAGCAACGGAGCTCAGAGGCAACATCAGATTGTGTGTATCTCAGTGAGAGAAAGAACACTGTGACTTCCCCCGTTCCTCTGACGAAAGCGCTTAGAGGGAGAAAAGCGTCCTTTGCTTTCGCTTTCCCGCAGTGAGCTCGGCAGATCTGCCCTTCGCGAAGGGCCGTTTTCCCCCGGAGAACTGCCTCGCGGTAGCCCTGTTCTGGAAGTGGAACGAGTATGCAGTGTTAGCGTTCAGCTATTGTGAAGGCTCGCTTTGGCCCAGGGCAAACGAAGCGCCGGGGGAAATCTTAGCAGAGCCCGGCGCCTTTCCACGGTTCAAAGCGTGGAACAGCAGACTCTTTTGCAAAGAAGAGAGCGCACAGGCAACAGCAGCCCGCACGTTTCTCAGTGAAAGGGAGAACTCCCTGACTTCATCCAGTCCTCTGAGCAAAGCAGGCAGAGGGAGAGAAACTTTCTTTCCTTCCTCTTTCCTGCAACGAATTCCTCCTTTGCTCTTGCAAACGCAAGGCTTCTTCTGAAAAACTACGTCGAGGTGCAGGGATCCTTCCAGAGGAGCAACGGCATAGTTTTAGCTGGAAGGGCTTGGCAGAGCAGCCGGGGAGAAAAGGCCTCTTGCGATTCTCTTTTCTTTCTGCCTGAATGCGGTCAATTGGCACTTGCCAAAGCAAGGTTTCCCAGCACAAACTACAAAGCAGCAGCTCTCTCCTGGCAGAGGAAATCCCATGCAGTGTTGCCCTGGCGAGATAGTGTTGCTACAGCGAGGCCCAGGGAAAACAGACTGCCTAGAGAAATCCTAGCAAAGCCCTGTGTTTCCCACAGGAATGTATGTCAGTTTCAGTTCTTTGCCAGCAACGGAGCTCAGAGGCAACATCAGATTGTGTGTATCTCAGTGAGAGAAAGAACACTGTGACTTCCCCCGTTCCTCTGACGAAAGCGGTTAGAGGGAGAAAAGCGTCCTTTGCTTTCGCTTTCCCGCAGTGAGCTCGGCAGATCTGCCCTTCGCGAAGGGCCGTTTTCCCCCGGAGAACTGCCTCGCGGTAGCCCTGTTCTGGAAGTGGAACGAGTATGCAGTGTTAGCGTTCAGCTATTGTGAAGGCTCGCTTTGGCCCAGGGCAAACGAAGCGCCGGGGGAAATCTTAGCAGAGCCCGGCGCCTTTCCACGGTTCAAAGCGTGGAACAGCAGACTCTTTTGCAAAGAAGAGAGCGCACAGGCAACAGCAGCCCGCACGTTTCTCAGTGAAAGGGAGAACTCCCTGACTTCATCCAGTCCTCTGAGCAAAGCAGGCAGAGGGAGAGAAACTTTCTTTCCTTCCTCTTTCCTGCAACGAATTCCTCCTTTGCTCTTGCAAACGCAAGGCTTCTTCTGAAAAACTACGTCGCGGTGCAGGGATCCTTCCAGAGGAGCAACGGCATAGTTTTAGCTGGAAGGGCTTGGCAGAGCAGCCGGGGAGAAAAGGCCTCTTGCGATTCTCTTTTCTTTCTGCCTGAATGCGGTCAATTGGCACTTGCCAAAGCAAGGTTTCCCAGCACAAACTACAAAGCAGCAGCTCTCTCCTGGCAGAGGAAATCCCATGCAGTGTTGCCCTGGCGAGATAGTGTTGCTACAGCGAGGCCCAGGGAAAACAGACTGCCTAGAGAAATCCTAGCAAAGCCCTGTGTTTCCCCACAGGAATGTATGTCAGTTTCAGTTCTTTGCCAGCAACGGAGCTCAGAGGCAACGTCAGATTGTGTGTATCTCAGTGAGAGAAAGAACACTGTCAGTTCCCCCGTTCCTCTGAGGAAAGCGGTTAGAGGGAGAAAAGCATCCTTTGCTTTCGCTTTCCCGCAGTGAGCTCGGCAGATCTGCCCTTCGCGAAGGGCCGTTTTCCCCCGGAGAACTGCCTCGCGGTAGCCCTGTTCTGGAAGTGGAACGAGTATGCAATGTTAGCGTTCAGCTATTGTGAAGGCTCGCTTTGGCCCAGGGCAAACGAAGCGCCGGGGGAAATCTTAGCAGAGCCCGGCGCCTTTCCACGGTTCAAAGCGTGGAACAGCAGACTCTTTTGCAAAGAAGAGAGCGCACAGGCAACAGCAGCCCGCACGTTTCTCAGGGAAAGGGAGAACTCCCTGACTTCATCCAGTCCTCTGAGCAAAGCAGGCAGAGGGAGAGAAACTTTCTTTCCTTCCTCTTTCCTGCAACGAATTCCTCCTTTGCTCTTGCAAACGCAAGGCTTCTTCTGAAAAACTACGTCGCGGTGCAGGGATCCTTCCAGAGGAGCAACGGCATAGTTTTAGCTGGAAGGGCTTGGCAGAGCAGCCGGGGAGAAAAGGCCTCCTGCGATTCTCTTTTCTTTCCACCTGAATGCGGTCAATTGGCACTTGCCAAAGCAAGGTTTCCCAGCACAAACTACAAAGCAGCAGCTCTCTCCTGGCAGAGGAAATCCCATGCAGTGTTGCCCTGGCGAGATAGTGTTGCTACAGCGAGGCCCAGGGAAAACAGACTGCCTAGAGAAATCCTAGCAAAGCCCTGAGTTTCCCCACAGGAATGTATGTCAGTTTCAGTTGTTTGCCAGCAACGGAGCTCAGAGGCAACGTCAGATTGTGTGTATCTCAGTGAGAGAAAGAACACTGTGACTTCCCCCGTTCCTCTGACGAAAGCGGTTAGAGGGAGAAAAGCGTCCTTTGCTTTCGCTTTCCCGCAGTGAGCTCGGCAGATCTGCCCTTCGCGAAGGGCCGTTTTCCCCCGGAGAACTGCCTCGCGGTAGCCCTGTTCTGGAAGTGGAACGAGTATGCAGTGTTAGCGTTCAGCTATTGTGAAGGCTCGCTTTGGCCCAGGGCAAACGAAGCGCCGGGGGAATCTTAGCAGAGCCCGGCGCCTTTCCACGGTTCAAAGCGTGGAACAGCAGACTCTTTTGCAAAGAACAGAGCGCACAGGCAACAGCAGCCCGCACGTTTCTCAGTGAAAGGGAGAACTCCCTGACTTCATCCAGTCCTCTGAGCAAAGCAGGCAGAAGGAGAGAAACTTTCTTTCCTTCCTCTTTCCTGCAACGAATTCCTCCTTTGCTCTTGCAAACGCAAGGCTTCTTCTGAAAACCTACGTCGCGGTGCAGGGATCCTTCCAGAGGAGCAACGGCATAGTTTTAGCTGGAAGGGCTTGGCAGAGCAGCCGGGGAGAAAAGGCCTCTTGCGATTCTCTTTTCTTTCTGCCTGAATGCGGTCAATTGGCACTTGCCAAAGCAAGGTTTCCCAGCACAAACTACAAAGCAGCAGCTCTCTCCTGGCAGAGGAAATCCCATGCAGTGTTGCCCTGGCGAGATAGTGTTGCTACAGCGAGGCCCAGGGAAAACAGACTGCCTAGAGAAATCCTAGCAAAGCCCTGTGTTTCCCACAGGAATGTATGTCAGTTTCAGTTCTTTGCCAGCAACGGAGCTCAGAGGCAACATCAGATTGTGTGTATCTCAGTGAGAGAAAGAACACTGTGACTTCCCCCGTTCCTCTGACGAAAGCGGTTAGAGGGAGAAAAGCGTCCTTTGCTTTCGCTTTCCCGCAGTGAGCTCGGCAGATCTGCCCTTCGCGAAGGGCCGTTTTCCCCCGGAGAACTGCCTCGCGGTAGCCCTGTTCTGGAAGTGGAACGAGTATGCAGTGTTAGCGTTCAGCTATTGTGAAGGCTCGCTTTGGCCCAGGGCAAACGAAGCGCCGGGGGAAATCTTAGCAGAGCCCGGCGCCTTTCCACGGTTCAAAGCGTGGAACAGCAGACTCTTTTGCAAAGAAGAGAGCGCACAGGCAACAGCAGCCCGCACGTTTCTCAGTGAAAGGGAGAACTCCCTGACTTCATCCAGTCCTCTGAGCAAAGCAGGCAGAGGGAGAGAAACTTTCTTTCCTTCCTCTTTCCTGCAACGAATTCCTCCTTTGCTCTTGCAAACGCAAGGCTTCTTCTGAAAAACTACGTCGCGGTGCAGGGATCCTTCCAGAGGAGCAACGGCATAGTTTTAGCTGGAAGGGCTTGGCAGAGCAGCCGGGGAGAAAAGGCCTCCTGCGATTCTCTTTTCTTTCCACCTGAATGCGGTCAATTGGCACTTGCCAAAGCAAGGTTTCCCAGCACAAACTACAAAGCAGCAGCTCTCTCCTGGCAGAGGAAATCCCATGCAGTGTTGCCCTGGCGAGATAGTGTTGCTACAGCGAGGCCCAGGGAAAACAGACTGCCTAGAGAAATCCTAGCAAAGCCCTGTGTTTCCCCACAGGAATGTATGTCAGTTTCAGTTGTTTGCCAGCAACGGAGCTCACAGGCAACGTCAGATTGTGTGTATCTCAGTGAGAGAAAGAACACTGTCAGTTCCCCCGTTCCTCTGACGAAAGCGGTTAGAGGGAGAAAAGCGTCCTTTGCTTTCGCTTTCCCGCAGTGAGCTCGGCAGATCTGCCCTTCGCGAAGGGCCGTTTTCCCCCGGAGAACTGCCTCGCGGTAGCCCTGTTCTGAAGTGGAACGAGTATGCAGTGTTAGCGTTCAGCTATTGTGAAGGCTCGCTTTGGCCCAGGGCAAACGAAGCGCCGGGGGAAATCTTAGCAGAGCCCGGCGCCTTTCCACGGTTCAAAGCGTGGAACAGCAGACTCTTTTGCAAAGAAGAGAGCGCACAGGCAACAGCAGCCCGCACGTTTCTCAGTGAAAGGGAGAACTCCCTGACTTCATCCAGTCCTCTGAGCAAAGCAGGCAGACGGAGAGAAACTTTCCTTCCTCTTTCCTGCAACGAATTCCTCCTTTGCTCTTGCAAACGCAAGGCTTCTTCTGAAAAACTACGTCGCGGTGCAGGGATCCTTCCAGAGGAGCAACGGCATAGTTTTAGCTGGAAGGGCTTGGCAGAGCAGCCGGGGAGAAAAGGCCTCTTGCGATTCTCTTTTCTTTCTGCCTGAATGCGGTCAATTGGCACTTGCCAAAGCAAGGTCTCCCAGCACAAACTACAAAGCAGCAGCTCTCTCCTGGCAGAGGAAATCCCATGCAGTGTTGCCCTGGCGAGATAGTGTTGCTACAGCGAGGCCCAGGGAAAACAGACTGCCTAGAGAAATCCTAGCAAAGCCCTGTGTTTCCCCACAGGAATGTATGTCAGTTTCAGTTGTTTGCCAGCAACGGAGCTCAGAGGCAACGTCAGATTGTGTGTATCTCAGTGAGAGAAAGAACACTGTCAGTTCCCCCGTTCCTCTGACGAAAGCGGTTAGAGGGAGAAAAGCGTCCTTTGCTTTCGCTTTCCCGCAGTGAGCTCGGCAGATCTGCCCTTCGCGAAGGGCCGTTTTCTCCCGCAGAACTGCCTCGCGGTAGCCCTGTTCTGGAAGTGGAACGAGTATGCAGTGTTAGCGTTCAGCTATTGTGAAGGCTCGCTTTGGCCCAGGGCAAACGAAGCGCCGGGGGAAATCTTAGCAGAGCCCGGCGCCTTTCCACGGTTCAAAGCGTGGAACAGCAGACTCTTTTGCAAAGAAGAGAGCGCACAGGCAACAGCAGCCCGCACGTTTCTCAGTGAAAGGGAGAACTCCCTGACTTCATCCAGTCCTCTGAGCAAAGCAGGCAGAGGGAGAGAAACTTTCTTTCCTTCCTCTTTCCTGCAACGAATTCCTCCTTTGCTCTTGCAAACGCAAGGCTTCTTCTGAAAAACTACGTCGCGGTGCAGGGATCCTTCCAGAGGAGCAACGGCATAGTTTTAGCTGCAAGGGCTTGGCAGCGCAGCCGGCGAGACAAGGCCTCTTGCGATTCTCTTTTCTTTCTGCCTGAATGCGGTCAATTGGCACTTGCCAAAGCAAGGTTTCCCAGCACAAACTACAAAGCAGCAGCTCTCTCCTGGCAGAGGAAATCCCATGCAGTGTTGCCCTGGCGAGATAGTGTTGCTACAGCGAGGCCCAGGGAAAACAGACTGCCTAGAGAAATCCTAGCAAAGCCCTGTGTTTCCCACAGGAATGTATGTCAGTTTCAGTTCTTTGCCAGCAACGGAGCTCAGAGGCAACATCAGATTGTGTGTATCTCAGTGAGAGAAAGAACACTGTGACTTCCCCCGTTCCTCTGACGAAAGCGGTTAGAGGGAGAAAAGCGTCCTTTGCTTTCGCTTTCCCGCAGTGAGCTCGGCAGATCTGCCCTTCGCGAAGGGCCGTTTTCCCCCGGAGAACTGCCTCGCGGTAGCCCTGTTCTGGAAGTGGAACGAGTATGCAGTGTTAGCGTTCAGCTATTGTGAAGGCTCGCTTTGGCCCAGGGCAAACGAAGCGCCGGGGGAAATCTTAGCAGAGCCCGGCGCCTTTCCACGGTTCAAAGCGTGGAACAGCAGACTCTTTTGCAAAGAAGAGAGCGCACAGGCAACAGCAGCCCGCACGTTTCTCAGTGAAAGGGAGAACTCCCTGACTTCATCCAGTCCTCTGAGCAAAGCAGGCAGAGGGAGAGAAACTTTCTTTCCTTCCTCTTTCCTGCAACGAATTCCTCCTTTGCTCTTGCAAACGCAAGGCTTCTTCTGAAAAACTACGTCGCGGTGCAGGGATCCTTCCAGAGGAGCAACGGCATAGTTTTAGCTGGAAGGGCTTGGCAGAGCAGCCGGGGAGAAAAGGCCTCTTGCGATTCTCTTTTCTTTCTGCCTGAATGCGGTCAATTGGCACTTGCCAAAGCAAGGTTTCCCAGCACAAACTACAAAGCAGCAGCTCTCTCCTGGCAGAGGAAATCCCATGCAGTGTTGCCCTGGCGAGATAGTGTTGCTACAGCGAGGCCCAGGGAAAACAGACTGCCTAGAGAAATCCTAGCAAAGCCCTGTGTTTCCCCACAGGAATGTATGTCAGTTTCAGTTCTTTGCCAGCAACGGAGCTCAGAGGCAACGTCAGATTGTGTGTATCTCAGTGAGAGAAAGAACACTGTCAGTTCCCCCGTTCCTCTGACGAAAGCGGTTAGAGGGAGAAAAGCGTCCTTTGCTTTCGCTTTCCCGCAGTGAGCTCGGCAGATCTGCCCTTCGCGAAGGGCCCTTTTCTCCCGCAGAACTGCCTCGCGGTAGCCCTGTTCTGGAAGTGGAACGAGTATGCAGTGTTAGCGTTCGGCTATTGTGAAGGCTCGCTTTGGCCCAGGGCAAACGAAGCGCCAGGGGAAATCTTAGCAGAGCCCGGCGCCTTTCCACGGTTCAAAGCGTGGAACAGCAGACTCTTTTGCAAAGAAGAGAGCGCACAGGCAACAGCAGCCCGCACGTTTCTCAGGGAAAGGGAGAACTCCCTGACTTCATCCAGTCCTCTGAGCAAAGCAGGCAGAGGGAGAGAAACTTTCTTTCCTTCCTCTTTCCTGCAACGAATTCCTCCTTTGCTCTTGCAAACGCAAGGCTTCTTCTGAAAAACTACGTCGCGGTGCAGGGATCCTTCCAGAGGAGCAACGGCATAGTTTTAGCTGGAAGGGCTTGGCAGCGCAGCCGGCGAGACAAGGCCTCTTGCGATTCTCTTTTCTTTCTGCCTGAATGCGGTCAATTGGCACTTGCCAAAGCAAGGTTTCCCAGCACAAACTACAAAGCAGCAGCTCTCTCCTGGCAGAGGAAATCCCATGCAGTGTTGCCCTGGCGAGATAGTGTTGCTACAGCGAGGCCCAGGGAAAACAGACTGCCTAGAGAAATCCTAGCAAAGCCCTGTGTTTCCCCACAGGAATGTATGTCAGTTTCAGTTCTTTGCCAGCAACGGAGCTCAGAGGCAACATCAGATTGTGTGTATCTCAGTGAGAGAAAGAACACTGTGACTTCCCCCGTTCCTCTGACGAAAGCGGTTAGAGGGAGAAAAGCGTCCTTTGCTTTCGCTTTCCCGCAGTGAGCTCGGCAGATCTGCCCTTCGCGAAGGGCCGTTTTCCCCCGGAGAACTGCCTCGCGGTAGCCCTGTTCTGGAAGTGGAACGAGTATGCAGTGTTAGCGTTCAGCTATTGTGAAGGCTCGCTTTGGCCCAGGGCAAACGAAGCGCCGGGGGAAATCTTAGCAGAGCCCGGCGCCTTTCCACGGTTCAAAGCGTGGAACAGCAGACTCTTTTGCAAAGAAGAGAGCGCACAGGCAACAGCAGCCCGCACGTTTCTCAGTGAAAGGGAGAACTCCCTGACTTCATCCAGTCCTCTGAGCAAAGCAGGCAGAGGGAGAGAAACTTTCTTTCCTTCCTCTTTCCTGCAACGAATTCCTCCTTTGCTCTTGCAAACGCAAGGCTTCTTCTGAAAAACTACGTCGAGGTGCAGGGATCCTTCCAGAGGAGCAACGGCATAGTTTTAGCTGGAAGGGCTTGGCAGAGCAGCCGGGGAGAAAAGGCCTCTTGCGATTCTCTTTTCTTTCTGCCTGAATGCGGTCAATTGGCACTTGCCAAAGCAAGGTTTCCCAGCACAAACTACAAAGCAGCAGCTCTCTCCTGGCAGAGGAAATCCCATGCAGTGTTGCCCTGGCGAGATAGTGTTGCTACAGCGAGGCCCAGGGAAAACAGACTGCCTAGAGAAATCCTAGCAAAGCCCTGAGTTTCCCCACAGGAATGTATGTCAGTTTCAGTTGTTTGCCAGCAACGGAGCTCAGAGGCAACATCAGATTGTGTGTATCTCAGTGAGAGAAAGAACACTGTGACTTCCCCCGTTCCTCTGACGAAAGCGGTTAGAGGGAGAAAAGCGTCCTTTGCTTTCGCTTTCCCGCAGTGAGCTCGGCAGATCTGCCCTTCGCGAAGGGCCGTTTTCCCCCGGAGAACTGCCTCGCGGTAGCCCTGTTCTGGAAGTGGAACGAGTATGCAGTGTTAGCGTTCAGCTATTGTGAAGGCTCGCTTTGGCCCAGGGCAAACGAAGACCCGGGGGAATCTTAGCAGAGCCCGGCGCCTTTCCACGGTTCAAAGCGTGGAACAGCAGACTCTTTTGCAAAGAACAGAGCGCACAGGCAACAGCAGCCCGCACGTTTCTCAGTGAAAGGGAGAACTCCCTGACTTCATCCAGTCCTCTGAGCAAAGCAGGCAGAAGGAGAGAAACTTTCTTTCCTTCCTCTTTCCTGCAACGAATTCCTCCTTTGCTCTTGCAAACGCAAGGCTTCTTCTGAAAACCTACGTCGCGGTGCAGGGATCCTTCCAGAGGAGCAACGGCATAGTTTTAGCTGGAAGGGCTTGGCAGAGCAGCCGGGGAGAAAAGGCCTCTTGCGATTCTCTTTTCTTTCTGCCTGAATGCGGTCAATTGGCACTTGCCAAAGCAAGGTTTCCCAGCACAAACTACAAAGCAGCAGCTCTCTCCTGGCAGAGGAAATCCCATGCAGTGTTGCCCTGGCGAGATAGTGTTGCTACAGCGAGGCCCAGGGAAAACAGACTGCCTAGAGAAATCCTAGCAAAGCCCTGTGTTTCCCACAGGAATGTATGTCAGTTTCAGTTCTTTGCCAGCAACGGAGCTCAGAGGCAACATCAGATTGTGTGTATCTCAGTGAGAGAAAGAACACTGTGACTTCCCCCGTTCCTCTGACGAAAGCGGTTAGAGGGAGAAAAGCGTCCTTTGCTTTCGCTTTCCCGCAGTGAGCTCGGCAGATCTGCCCTTCGCGAAGGGCCGTTTTCCCCCGGAGAACTGCCTCGCGGTAGCCCTGTTCTGAAGTGGAACGAGTATGCAGTGTTAGCGTTCAGCTATTGTGAAGGCTCGCTTTGGCCCAGGGCAAACGAAGCGCCGGGGGAAATCTTAGCAGAGCCCGGCGCCTTTCCACGGTTCAAAGCGTGGAACAGCAGACTCTTTTGCAAAGAAGAGAGCGCACAGGCAACAGCAGCCCGCACGTTTCTCAGTGAAAGGGAGAACTCCCTGACTTCATCCAGTCCTCTGAGCAAAGCAGGCAGACGGAGAGAAACTTTCCTTCCTCTTTCCTGCAACGAATTCCTCCTTTGCTCTTGCAAACGCAAGGCTTCTTCTGAAAAACTACGTCGCGGTGCAGGGATCCTTCCAGAGGAGCAACGGCATAGTTTTAGCTGGAAGGGCTTGGCAGAGCAGCCGGGGAGAAAAGGCCTCTTGCGATTCTCTTTTCTTTCTGCCTGAATGCGGTCAATTGGCACTTGCCAAAGCAAGGTCTCCCAGCACAAACTACAAAGCAGCAGCTCTCTCCTGGCAGAGGAAATCCCATGCAGTGTTGCCCTGGCGAGATAGTGTTGCTACAGCGAGGCCCAGGGAAAACAGACTGCCTAGAGAAATCCTAGCAAAGCCCTGTGTTTCCCCACAGGAATGTATGTCAGTTTCAGTTGTTTGCCAGCAACGGAGCTCAGAGGCAACGTCAGATTGTGTGTATCTCAGTGAGAGAAAGAACACTGTCAGTTCCCCCGTTCCTCTGACGAAAGCGGTTAGAGGGAGAAAAGCGTCCTTTGCTTTCGCTTTCCCGCAGTGAGCTCGGCAGATCTGCCCTTCGCGAAGGGCCGTTTTCTCCCGCAGAACTGCCTCGCGGTAGCCCTGTTCTGGAAGTGGAACGAGTATGCAGTGTTAGCGTTCAGCTATTGTGAAGGCTCGCTTTGGCCCAGGGCAAACGAAGCGCCGGGGGAAATCTTAGCAGAGCCCGGCGCCTTTCCACGGTTCAAAGCGTGGAACAGCAGACTCTTTTGCAAAGAAGAGAGCGCACAGGCAACAGCAGCCCGCACGTTTCTCAGTGAAAGGGAGAACTCCCTGACTTCATCCAGTCCTCTGAGCAAAGCAGGCAGAGGGAGAGAAACTTTCTTTCCTTCCTCTTTCCTGCAACGAATTCCTCCTTTGCTCTTGCAAACGCAAGGCTTCTTCTGAAAAACTACGTCGAGGTGCAGGGATCCTTCCAGAGGAGCAACGGCATAGTTTTAGCTGGAAGGGCTTGGCAGAGCAGCCGGGGAGAAAAGGCCTCTTGCGATTCTCTTTTCTTTCTGCCTGAATGCGGTCAATTGGCACTTGCCAAAGCAAGGTTTCCCAGCACAAACTACAAAGCAGCAGCTCTCTCCTGGCAGAGGAAATCCCATGCAGTGTTGCCCTGGCGAGATAGTGTTGCTACAGCGAGGCCCAGGGAAAACAGACTGCCTAGAGAAATCCTAGCAAAGCCCTGTGTTTCCCACAGGAATGTATGTCAGTTTCAGTTCTTTGCCAGCAACGGAGCTCAGAGGCAACGTCAGATTGTGTGTATCTCAGTGAGAGAAAGAACACTGTCAGTTCCCCCGTTCCTCTGACGAAAGCGGTTAGAGGGAGAAAAGCGTCCTTTGCTTTCGCTTTCCCGCAGTGAGCTCGGCAGATCTGCCCTTCGCGAAGGGCCCTTTTCTCCCGCAGAACTGCCTCGCGGTAGCCCTGTTCTGGAAGTGGAACGAGTATGCAGTGTTAGCGTTCGGCTATTGTGAAGGCTCGCTTTGGCCCAGGGCAAACGAAGCGCCAGGGGAAATCTTAGCAGAGCCCGGCGCCTTTCCACGGTTCAAAGCGTGGAACAGCAGCCTCTTTTGCAAAGAAGAGAGCGCACAGGCAACAGCAGCCCGCACGTTTCTCAGTGAAAGGGAGAACTCCCTGACTTCATCCAGTCCTCTGAGCAAAGCAGGCAGAGGGAGAGAAACTTTCTTTCCTTCCTCTTTCCTGCAACGAATTCCTCCTTTGCTCTTGCAAACGCAAGGCTTCTTCTGAAAAACTACGTCGCGGTGCAGGGATCCTTCCAGAGGAGCAACGGCATAGTTTTAGCTGGAAGGGCTTGGCAGCGCAGCCGGCGAGACAAGGCCTCTTGCGATTCTCTTTTCTTTCTGCCTGAATGCGGTCAATTGGCACTTGCCAAAGCAAGGTTTCCCAGCACAAACTACAAAGCAGCAGCTCTCTCCTGGCAGAGGAAATCCCATGCAGTGTTGCCCTGGCGAGATAGTGTTGCTACAGCGAGGCCCAGGGAAAACAGACTGCCTAGAGAAATCCTAGCAAAGCCCTGTGTTTCCCACAGGAATGTATGTCAGTTTCAGTTCTTTGCCAGCAACGGAGCTCAGAGGCAACATCAGATTGTGTGTATCTCAGTGAGAGAAAGAACACTGTGACTTCCCCCGTTCCTCTGACGAAAGCGGTTAGAGGGAGAAAAGCGTCCTTTGCTTTCGCTTTCCCGCAGTGAGCTCGGCAGATCTGCCCTTCGCGAAGGGCCGTTTTCCCCCGGAGAACTGCCTCGCGGTAGCCCTGTTCTGGAAGTGGAACGAGTATGCAGTGTTAGCGTTCAGCTATTGTGAAGGCTCGCTTTGGCCCAGGGCAAACGAAGCGCCGGGGGAAATCTTAGCAGAGCCCGGCGCCTTTCCACGGTTCAAAGCGTGGAACAGCAGACTCTTTTGCAAAGAAGAGAGCGCACAGGCAACAGCAGCCCGCACGTTTCTCAGTGAAAGGGAGAACTCCCTGACTTCATCCAGTCCTCTGAGCAAAGCAGGCAGAGGGAGAGAAACTTTCTTTCCTTCCTCTTTCCTGCAACGAATTCCTCCTTTGCTCTTGCAAACGCAAGGCTTCTTCTGAAAAACTACGTCGAGGTGCAGGGATCCTTCCAGAGGAGCAACGGCATAGTTTTAGCTGGAAGGGCTTGGCAGAGCAGCCGGGGAGAAAAGGCCTCTTGCGATTCTCTTTTCTTTCTGCCTGAATGCGGTCAATTGGCACTTGCCAAAGCAAGGTTTCCCAGCACAAACTACAAAGCAGCAGCTCTCTCCTGGCAGAGGAAATCCCATGCAGTGTTGCCCTGGCGAGATAGTGTTGCTACAGCGAGGCCCAGGGAAAACAGACTGCCTAGAGAAATCCTAGCAAAGCCCTGTGTTTCCCACAGGAATGTATGTCAGTTTCAGTTCTTTGCCAGCAACGGAGCTCAGAGGCAACATCAGATTGTGTGTATCTCAGTGAGAGAAAGAACACTGTGACTTCCCCCGTTCCTCTGACGAAAGCGGTTAGAGGGAGAAAAGCGTCCTTTGCTTTCGCTTTCCCGCAGTGAGCTCGGCAGATCTGCCCTTCGCGAAGGGCCGTTTTCCCCCGGAGAACTGCCTCGCGGTAGCCCTGTTCTGGAAGTGGAACGAGTATGCAGTGTTAGCGTTCAGCTATTGTGAAGGCTCGCTTTGGCCCAGGGCAAACGAAGCGCCGGGGGAAATCTTAGCAGAGCCCGGCGCCTTTCCACGGTTCAAAGCGTGGAACAGCAGACTCTTTTGCAAAGAAGAGAGCGCACAGGCAACAGCAGCCCGCACGTTTCTCAGGGAAAGGGAGAACTCCCTGACTTCATCCAGTCCTCTGAGCAAAGCAGGCAGAGGGAGAGAAACTTTCTTTCCTTCCTCTTTCCTGCAACGAATTCCTCCTTTGCTCTTGCAAACGCAAGGCTTCTTCTGAAAAACTACGTCGCGGTGCAGGGATCCTTCCAGAGGAGCAACGGCATAGTTTTAGCTGGAAGGGCTTGGCAGAGCAGCCGGGGAGAAAAGGCCTCTTGCGATTCTCTTTTCTTTCTGCCTGAATGCGGTCAATTGGCACTTGCCAAAGCAAGGTTTCCCAGCACAAACTACAAAGCAGCAGCTCTCTCCTGGCAGAGGAAATCCCATGCAGTGTTGCCCTGGCGAGATAGTGTTGCTACAGCGAGGCCCAGGGAAAACAGACTGCCTAGAGAAATCCTAGCAAAGCCCTGTGTTTCCCACAGGAATGTATGTCAGTTTCAGTTCTTTGCCAGCAACGGAGCTCAGAGGCAACATCAGATTGTGTGTATCTCAGTGAGAGAAAGAACACTGTGACTTCCCCCGTTCCTCTGACGAAAGCGGTTAGAGGGAGAAAAGCGTCCTTTGCTTTCGCTTTCCCGCAGTGAGCTCGGCAGATCTGCCCTTCGCGAAGGGCCGTTTTCCCCCGGAGAACTGCCTCGCGGTAGCCCTGTTCTGGAAGTGGAACGAGTATGCAGTGTTAGCGTTCAGCTATTGTGAAGGCTCGCTTTGGCCCAGGGCAAACGAAGCGCCGGGGGAAATCTTAGCAGAGCCCGGCGCCTTTCCACGGTTCAAAGCGTGGAACAGCAGACTCTTTTGCAAAGAAGAGAGCGCACAGGCAACAGCAGCCCGCACGTTTCTCAGTGAAAGGGAGAACTCCCTGACTTCATCCAGTCCTCTGAGCAAAGCAGGCAGAGGGAGAGAAACTTTCTTTCCTTCCTCTTTCCTGCAACGAATTCCTCCTTTGCTCTTGCAAACGCAAGGCTTCTTCTGAAAAACTACGTCGAGGTGCAGGGATCCTTCCAGAGGAGCAACGGCATAGTTTTAGCTGGAAGGGCTTGGCAGAGCAGCCGGGGAGAAAAGGCCTCTTGCGATTCTCTTTTCTTTCTGCCTGAATGCGGTCAATTGGCACTTGCCAAAGCAAGGTTTCCCAGCACAAACTACAAAGCAGCAGCTCTCTCCTGGCAGAGGAAATCCCATGCAGTGTTGCCCTGGCGAGATAGTGTTGCTACAGCGAGGCCCAGGGAAAACAGACTGCCTAGAGAAATCCTAGCAAAGCCCTGTGTTTCCCACAGGAATGTATGTCAGTTTCAGTTCTTTGCCAGCAACGGAGCTCAGAGGCAACATCAGATTGTGTGTATCTCAGTGAGAGAAAGAACACTGTGACTTCCCCCGTTCCTCTGACGAAAGCGGTTAGAGGGAGAAAAGCGTCCTTTGCTTTCGCTTTCCCGCAGTGAGCTCGGCAGATCTGCCCTTCGCGAAGGGCCGTTTTCCCCCGGAGAACTGCCTCGCGGTAGCCCTGTTCTGGAAGTGGAACGAGTATGCAGTGTTAGCGTTCAGCTATTGTGAAGGCTCGCTTTGGCCCAGGGCAAACGAAGCGCCGGGGGAAATCTTAGCAGAGCCCGGCGCCTTTCCACGGTTCAAAGCGTGGAACAGCAGACTCTTTTGCAAAGAAGAGAGCGCACAGGCAACAGCAGCCCGCACGTTTCTCAGTGAAAGGGAGAACTCCCTGACTTCATCCAGTCCTCTGAGCAAAGCAGGCAGAGGGAGAGAAACTTTCTTTCCTTCCTCTTTCCTGCAACGAATTCCTCCTTTGCTCTTGCAAACGCAAGGCTTCTTCTGAAAAACTACGTCGCGGTGCAGGGATCCTTCCAGAGGAGCAACGGCATAGTTTTAGCTGGAAGGGCTTGGCAGAGCAGCCGGGGAGAAAAGGCCTCTTGCGATTCTCTTTTCTTTCTGCCTGAATGCGGTCAATTGGCACTTGCCAAAGCAAGGTTTCCCAGCACAAACTACAAAGCAGCAGCTCTCTCCTGGCAGAGGAAATCCCATGCAGTGTTGCCCTGGCGAGATAGTGTTGCTACAGCGAGGCCCAGGGAAAACAGACTGCCTAGAGAAATCCTAGCAAAGCCCTCTGTTTCCCCACAGGAATGTATGTCAGTTTCAGTTCTTTGCCAGCAACGGAGCTCAGAGGCAACGTCAGATTGTGTGTATCTCAGTGAGAGAAAGAACACTGTCAGTTCCCCCGTTCCTCTGACGAAAGCGGTTAGAGGGAGAAAAGCGTCCTTTGCTTTCGCTTTCCCGCAGTGAGCTCGGCAGATCTGCCCTTCGCGAAGGGCCCTTTTCTCCCGCAGAACTGCCTCGCGGTAGCCCTGTTCTGGAAGTGGAACGAGTATGCAGTGTTAGCGTTCGGCTATTGTGAAGGCTCGCTTTGGCCCAGGGCAAACGAAGCGCCAGGGGAAATCTTAGCAGAGCCCGGCGCCTTTCCACGTTTCAAAGCGTGGAACAGCAGACTCTTTTGCAAAGAAGAGAGCGCACAGGCAACAGCAGCCCGCACGTTTCTCAGGGAAAGGGAGAACTCCCTGACTTCATCCAGTCCTCTGAGCAAAGCAGGCAGAGGGAGAGAAACTTTCTTTCCTTCCTCTTTCCTGCAACGAATTCCTCCTTTGCTCTTGCAAACGCAAGGCTTCTTCTGAAAAACTACGTCGCGGTGCAGGGATCCTTCCAGAGGAGCAACGGCATAGTTTTAGCTGGAAGGGCTTGGCAGCGCAGCCGGCGAGACAAGGCCTCTTGCGATTCTCTTTTCTTTCTGCCTGAATGCGGTCAATTGGCACTTGCCAAAGCAAGGTTTCCCAGCACAAACTACAAAGCAGCAGCTCTCTCCTGGCAGAGGAAATCCCATGCAGTGTTGCCCTGGCGAGATAGTGTTGCTACAGCGAGGCCCAGGGAAAACAGACTGCCTAGAGAAATCCTAGCAAAGCCCTGTGTTTCCCACAGGAATGTATGTCAGTTTCAGTTCTTTGCCAGCAACGGAGCTCAGAGGCAACATCAGATTGTGTGTATCTCAGTGAGAGAAAGAACACTGTGACTTCCCCCGTTCCTCTGACGAAAGCGGTTAGAGGGAGAAAAGCGTCCTTTGCTTTCGCTTTCCCGCAGTGAGCTCGGCAGATCTGCCCTTCGCGAAGGGCCGTTTTCCCCCGGAGAACTGCCTCGCGGTAGCCCTGTTCTGGAAGTGGAACGAGTATGCAGTGTTAGCGTTCAGCTATTGTGAAGGCTCGCTTTGGCCCAGGGCAAACGAAGCGCCGGGGGAAATCTTAGCAGAGCCCGGCGCCTTTCCACGGTTCAAAGCGTGGAACAGCAGACTCTTTTGCAAAGAAGAGAGCGCACAGGCAACAGCAGCCCGCACGTTTCTCAGTGAAAGGGAGAACTCCCTGACTTCATCCAGTCCTCTGAGCAAAGCAGGCAGAGGGAGAGAAACTTTCTTTCCTTCCTCTTTCCTGCAACGAATTCCTCCTTTGCTCTTGCAAACGCAAGGCTTCTTCTGAAAAACTACGTCGAGGTGCAGGGATCCTTCCAGAGGAGCAACGGCATAGTTTTAGCTGGAAGGGCTTGGCAGAGCAGCCGGGGAGAAAAGGCCTCTTGCGATTCTCTTTTCTTTCTGCCTGAATGCGGTCAATTGGCACTTGCCAAAGCAAGGTTTCCCAGCACAAACTACAAAGCAGCAGCTCTCTCCTGGCAGAGGAAATCCCATGCAGTGTTGCCCTGGCGAGATAGTGTTGCTACAGCGAGGCCCAGGGAAAACAGACTGCCTAGAGAAATCCTAGCAAAGCCCTGTGTTTCCCACAGGAATGTATGTCAGTTTCAGTTCTTTGCCAGCAACGGAGCTCAGAGGCAACATCAGATTGTGTGTATCTCAGTGAGAGAAAGAACACTGTGACTTCCCCCGTTCCTCTGACGAAAGCGGTTAGAGGGAGAAAAGCGTCCTTTGCTTTCGCTTTCCCGCAGTGAGCTCGGCAGATCTGCCCTTCGCGAAGGGCCATTTTCCCCCGGAGAACTGCCTCGCGGTAGCCCTGTTCTGGAAGTGGAACGAGTATGCAGTGTTAGCGTTCAGCTATTGTGAAGGCTCGCTTTGGCCCAGGGCAAACGAAGCGCCGGGGGAAATCTTAGCAGAGCCCGGCGCCTTTCCACGGTTCAAAGCGTGGAACAGCAGACTCTTTTGCAAAGAAGAGAGCGCACAGGCAACAGCAGCCCGCACGTTTCTCAGGGAAAGGGAGAACTCCCTGACTTCATCCAGTCCTCTGAGCAAAGCAGGCAGAGGGAGAGAAACTTTCTTTCCTTCCTCTTTCCTGCAACGAATTCCTCCTTTGCTCTTGCAAACGCAAGGCTTCTTCTGAAAAACTACGTCGAGGTGCAGGGATCCTTCCAGAGGAGCAACGGCATAGTTTTAGCTGGAAGGGCTTGGCAGAGCAGCCGGCGAGAAAAGGCCTCTTGCGATTCTCTTTTCTTTCTGCCTGAATGCGGTCAATTGGCACTTGCCAAAGCAAGGTTTCCCAGCACAAACTACAAAGCAGCAGCTCTCTCCTGGCAGAGGAAATCCCATGCAGTGTTGCCCTGGCGAGATAGTGTTGCTACAGCGAGGCCCAGGGAAAACAGACTGCCTAGAGAAATCCTAGCAAAGCCCTGTGTTTCCCACAGGAATGTATGTCAGTTTCAGTTCTTTGCCAGCAACGGAGCTCAGACGCAACATCAGATTGTGTGTATCTCAGTGAGAGAAAGAACACTGTGACTTCCCCCGTTCCTCTGACGAAAGCGGTTAGAGGGAGAAAAGCGTCCTTTGCTTTCGCTTTCCCGCAGTGAGCTCGGCAGATCTGCCCTTCGCGAAGGGCCGTTTTCCCCCGGAGAACTGCCTCGCGGTAGCCCTGTTCTGGAAGTGGAACGAGTATGCAGTGTTAGCGTTCAGCTATTGTGAAGGCTCGCTTTGGCCCAGGGCAAACGAAGCGCCGGGGGAAATCTTAGCAGAGCCCGGCGCCTTTCCACGGTTCAAAGCGTGGAACAGCAGACTCTTTTGCAAAGAAGAGAGCGCACAGGCAACAGCAGCCCGCACGTTTCTCAGTGAAAGGGAGAACTCCCTGACTTCATCCAGTCCTCTGAGCAAAGCAGGCAGAGGGAGAGAAACTTTCTTTCCTTCCTCTTTCCTGCAACGAATTCCTCCTTTGCTCTTGCAAACGCAAGGCTTCTTCTGAAAAACTACGTCGCGGTGCAGGGATCCTTCCAGAGGAGCAACGGCATAGTTTTAGCTGGAAGGGCTTGGCAGAGCAGCCGGGGAGAAAAGGCCTCTTGCGATTCTCTTTTCTTTCTGCCTGAATGCGGTCAATTGGCACTTGCCAAAGCAAGGTTTCCCAGCACAAACTACAAAGCAGCAGCTCTCTCCTGGCAGAGGAAATCCCATGCAGTGTTGCCCTGGCGAGATAGTGTTGCTACAGCGAGGCCCAGGGAAAACAGACTGCCTAGAGAAATCCTAGCAAAGCCCTGTGTTTCCCCACAGGAATGTATGTCAGTTTCAGTTCTTTGCCAGCAACGGAGCTCAGAGGCAACGTCAGATTGTGTGTATCTCAGTGAGAGAAAGAACACTGTCAGTTCCCCCGTTCCTCTGACGAAAGCGGTTAGAGGGAGAAAAGCGTCCTTTGCTTTCGCTTTCCCGCAGTGAGCTCGGCAGATCTGCCCTTCGCGAAGGGCCCTTTTCTCCCGCAGAACTGCCTCGCGGTAGCCCTGTTCTGGAAGTGGAACGAGTATGCAGTGTTAGCGTTCGGCTATTGTGAAGGCTCGCTTTGGCCCAGGGCAAACGAAGCGCCAGGGGAAATCTTAGCAGAGCCCGGCGCCTTTCCACGGTTCAAAGCGTGGAACAGCAGACTCTTTTGCAAAGAAGAGAGCGCACAGGCAACAGCAGCCCGCACGTTTCTCAGGGAAAGGGAGAACTCCCTGACTTCATCCAGTCCTCTGAGCAAAGCAGGCAGAGGGAGAGAAACTTTCTTTCCTTCCTCTTTCCTGCAACGAATTCCTCCTTTGCTCTTGCAAACGCAAGGCTTCTTCTGAAAAACTACGTCGCGGTGCAGGGATCCTTCCAGAGGAGCAACGGCATAGTTTTAGCTGGAAGGGCTTGGCAGCGCAGCCGGCGAGACAAGGCCTCTTGCGATTCTCTTTTCTTTCTGCCTGAATGCGGTCAATTGGCACTTGCCAAAGCAAGGTTTCCCAGCACAAACTACAAAGCAGCAGCTCTCTCCTGGCAGAGGAAATCCCACGCAGTGTTGCCCTGGCGAGATAGTGTTGCTACAGCGAGGCCCAGGGAAAACAGACTGCCTAGAGAAATCCTAGCAAAGCCCTGTGTTTCCCACAGGAATGTATGTCAGTTTCAGTTCTTTGCCAGCAACGGAGCTCAGAGGCAACATCAGATTGTGTGTATCTCAGTGAGAGAAAGAACACTGTGACTTCCCCCGTTCCTCTGACGAAAGCGGTTAGAGGGAGAAAAGCGTCCTTTGCTTTCGCTTTCCCGCAGTGAGCTCGGCAGATCTGCCCTTCGCGAAGGGCCGTTTTCCCCCGGAGAACTGCCTCGCGGTAGCCCTGTTCTGGAAGTGGAACGAGTATGCAGTGTTAGCGTTCAGCTATTGTGAAGGCTCGCTTTGGCCCAGGGCAAACGAAGCGCCGGGGGAAATCTTAGCAGAGCCCGGCGCCTTTCCACGGTTCAAAGCGTGGAACAGCAGACTCTTTTGCAAAGAAGAGAGCGCACAGGCAACAGCAGCCCGCACGTTTCTCAGTGAAAGGGAGAACTCCCTGACTTCATCCAGTCCTCTGAGCAAAGCAGGCAGAGGGAGAGAAACTTTCTTTCCTTCCTCTTTCCTGCAACGAATTCCTCCTTTGCTCTTGCAAACGCAAGGCTTCTTCTGAAAAACTACGTCGAGGTGCAGGGATCCTTCCAGAGGAGCAACGGCATAGTTTTAGCTGGAAGGGCTTGGCAGAGCAGCCGGGGAGAAAAGGCCTCTTGCGATTCTCTTTTCTTTCTGCCTGAATGCGGTCAATTGGCACTTGCCAAAGCAAGGTTTCCCAGCACAAACTACAAAGCAGCAGCTCTCTCCTGGCAGAGGAAATCCCATGCAGTGTTGCCCTGGCGAGATAGTGTTGCTACAGCGAGGCCCAGGGAAAACAGACTGCCTAGAGAAATCCTAGCAAAGCCCTGTGTTTCCCACAGGAATGTATGTCAGTTTCAGTTCTTTGCCAGCAACGGAGCTCAGACGCAACATCAGATTGTGTGTATCTCAGTGAGAGAAAGAACACTGTGACTTCCCCCGTTCCTCTGACGAAAGCGGTTAGAGGGAGAAAAGCGTCCTTTGCTTTCGCTTTCCCGCAGTGAGCTCGGCAGATCTGCCCTTCGCGAAGGGCCGTTTTCCCCCGGAGAACTGCCTCGCGGTAGCCCTGTTCTGGAAGTGGAACGAGTATGCAGTGTTAGCGTTCAGCTATTGTGAAGGCTCGCTTTGGCCCAGGGCAAACGAAGCGCCGGGGGAAATCTTAGCAGAGCCCGGCGCCTTTCCACGGTTCAAAGCGTGGAACAGCAGACTCTTTTGCAAAGAAGAGAGCGCACAGGCAACAGCAGCCCGCACGTTTCTCAGTGAAAGGGAGAACTCCCTGACTTCATCCAGTCCTCTGAGCAAAGCAGGCAGAGGGAGAGAAACTTTCTTTCCTTCCTCTTTCCTGCAACGAATTCCTCCTTTGCTCTTGCAAACGCAAGGCTTCTTCTGAAAAACTACGTCGCGGTGCAGGGATCCTTCCAGAGGAGCAACGGCATAGTTTTAGCTGGAAGGGCTTGGCAGAGCAGCCGGGGAGAAAAGGCCTCTTGCGATTCTCTTTTCTTTCTGCCTGAATGCGGTCAATTGGCACTTGCCAAAGCAAGGTTTCCCAGCACAAACTACAAAGCAGCAGCTCTCTCCTGGCAGAGGAAATCCCATGCAGTGTTGCCCTGGCGAGATAGTGTTGCTACAGCGAGGCCCAGGGAAAACAGACTGCCTAGAGAAATCCTAGCAAAGCCCTGTGTTTCCCCACAGGAATGTATGTCAGTTTCAGTTCTTTGCCAGCAACGGAGCTCAGAGGCAACGTCAGATTGTGTGTATCTCAGTGAGAGAAAGAACACTGTCAGTTCCCCCGTTCCTCTGACGAAAGCGGTTAGAGGGAGAAAAGCGTCCTTTGCTTTCGCTTTCCCGCAGTGAGCTCGGCAGATCTGCCCTTCGCGAAGGGCCCTTTTCTCCCGCAGAACTGCCTCGCGGTAGCCCTGTTCTGGAAGTGGAACGAGTATGCAGTGTTAGCGTTCGGCTATTGTGAAGGCTCGCTTTGGCCCAGGGCAAACGAAGCGCCAGGGGAAATCTTAGCAGAGCCCGGCGCCTTTCCACGGTTCAAAGCGTGGAACAGCAGACTCTTTTGCAAAGAAGAGAGCGCACAGGCAACAGCAGCCCGCACGTTTCTCAGGGAAAGGGAGAACTCCCTGACTTCATCCAGTCCTCTGAGCAAAGCAGGCAGAGGGAGAGAAACTTTCTTTCCTTCCTCTTTCCTGCAACGAATTCCTCCTTTGCTCTTGCAAACGCAAGGCTTCTTCTGAAAAACTACGTCGCGGTGCAGGGATCCTTCCAGAGGAGCAACGGCATAGTTTTAGCTGGAAGGGCTTGGCAGCGCAGCCGGCGAGACAAGGCCTCTTGCGATTCTCTTTTCTTTCTGCCTGAATGCGGTCAATTGGCACTTGCCAAAGCAAGGTTTCCCAGCACAAACTACAAAGCAGCAGCTCTCTCCTGGCAGAGGAAATCCCATGCAGTGTTGCCCTGGCGAGATAGTGTTGCTACAGCGAGGCCCAGGGAAAACAGACTGCCTAGAGAAATCCTAGCAAAGCCCTGTGTTTCCCACAGGAATGTATGTCAGTTTCAGTTCTTTGCCAGCAACGGAGCTCAGAGGCAACATCAGATTGTGTGTATCTCAGTGAGAGAAAGAACACTGTGACTTCCCCCGTTCCTCTGACGAAAGCGGTTAGAGGGAGAAAAGCGTCCTTTGCTTTCGCTTTCCCGCAGTGAGCTCGGCAGATCTGCCCTTCGCGAAGGGCCGTTTTCCCCCGGAGAACTGCCTCGCGGTAGCCCTGTTCTGGAAGTGGAACGAGTATGCAGTGTTAGCGTTCAGCTATTGTGAAGGCTCGCTTTGGCCCAGGGCAAACGAAGCGCCGGGGGAAATCTTAGCAGAGCCCGGCGCCTTTCCACGGTTCAAAGCGTGGAACAGCAGACTCTTTTGCAAAGAAGAGAGCGCACAGGCAACAGCAGCCCGCACGTTTCTCAGTGAAAGGGAGAACTCCCTGACTTCATCCAGTCCTCTGAGCAAAGCAGGCAGAGGGAGAGAAACTTTCTTTCCTTCCTCTTTCCTGCAACGAATTCCTCCTTTGCTCTTGCAAACGCAAGGCTTCTTCTGAAAAACTACGTCGCGGTGCAGGGATCCTTCCAGAGGAGCAACGGCATAGTTTTAGCTGGAAGGGCTTGGCAGAGCAGCCGGGGAGAAAAGGCCTCTTGCGATTCTCTTTTCTTTCTGCCTGAATGCGGTCAATTGGCACTTGCCAAAGCAAGGTTTCCCAGCACAAACTACAAAGCAGCAGCTCTCTCCTGGCAGAGGAAATCCCATGCAGTGTTGCCCTGGCGAGATAGTGTTGCTACAGCGAGGCCCAGGGAAAACAGACTGCCTAGAGAAATCCTAGCAAAGCCCTGTGTTTCCCACAGGAATGTATGTCAGTTTCAGTTCTTTGCCAGCAACGGAGCTCAGACGCAACATCAGATTGTGTGTATCTCAGTGAGAGAAAGAACACTGTGACTTCCCCCGTTCCTCTGACGAAAGCGGTTAGAGGGAGAAAAGCGTCCTTTGCTTTCGCTTTCCCGCAGTGAGCTCGGCAGATCTGCCCTTCGCGAAGGGCCGTTTTCCCCCGGAGAACTGCCTCGTGGTAGCCCTGTTCTGGAAGTGGAACGAGTATGCAGTGTTAGCGTTCAGCTATTGTGAAGGCTCGCTTTGGCCCAGGGCAAACGAAGCGCCGGGGGAAATCTTAGCAGAGCCCGGCGCCTTTCCACGGTTCAAAGCGTGGAACAGCAGACTCTTTTGCAAAGAAGAGAGCGCACAGGCAACAGCAGCCCGCACGTTTCTCAGGGAAAGGGAGAACTCCCTGACTTCATCCAGTCCTCTGAGCAAAGCAGGCAGAGGGAGAGAAACTTTCTTTCCTTCCTCTTTCCTGCAACGAATTCCTCCTTTGCTCTTGCAAACGCAAGGCTTCTTCTGAAAAACTACGTCGCGGTGCAGGGATCCTTCCAGAGGAGCAACGGCATAGTTTTAGCTGGAAGGGCTTGGCAGAGCAGCCGGGGAGAAAAGGCCTCTTGCGATTCTCTTTTCTTTCTGCCTGAATGCGGTCAATTGGCACTTGCCAAAGCAAGGTTTCCCAGCACAAACTACAAAGCAGCAGCTCTCTCCTGGCAGAGGAAATCCCATGCAGTGTTGCCCTGGCGAGATAGTGTTGCTACAGCGAGGCCCAGGGAAAACAGACTGCCTAGAGAAATCCTAGCAAAGCCCTGTGTTTCCCACAGGAATGTATGTCAGTTTCAGTTCTTTGCCAGCAACGGAGCTCAGAGGCAACATCAGATTGTGTGTATCTCAGTGAGAGAAAGAACACTGTGACTTCCCCCGTTCCTCTGACGAAAGCGGTTAGAGGGAGAAAAGCGTCCTTTGCTTTCGCTTTCCCGCAGTGAGCTCGGCAGATCTGCCCTTCGCGAAGGGCCGTTTTCCCCCGGAGAACTGCCTCGCGGTAGCCCTGTTCTGGAAGTGGAACGAGTATGCAGTGTTAGCGTTCAGCTATTGTGAAGGCTCGCTTTGGCCCAGGGCAAACGAAGCGCCGGGGGAAATCTTAGCAGAGCCCGGCGCCTTTCCACGGTTCAAAGCGTGGAACAGCAGACTCTTTTGCAAAGAAGAGAGCGCACAGGCAACAGCAGCCCGCACGTTTCTCAGTGAAAGGGAGAACTCCCTGACTTCATCCAGTCCTCTGAGCAAAGCAGGCAGAGGGAGAGAAACTTTCTTTCCTTCCTCTTTCCTGCAACGAATTCCTCCTTTGCTCTTGCAAACGCAAGGCTTCTTCTGAAAAACTACGTCGCGGTGCAGGGATCCTTCCAGAGGAGCAACGGCATAGTTTTAGCTGGAAGGGCTTGGCAGAGCAGCCGGGGAGAAAAGGCCTCTTGCGATTCTCTTTTCTTTCTGCCTGAATGCGGTCAATTGGCACTTGCCAAAGCAAGGTTTCCCAGCACAAACTACAAAGCAGCAGCTCTCTCCTGGCAGAGGAAATCCCATGCAGTGTTGCCCTGGCGAGATAGTGTTGCTACAGCGAGGCCCAGGGAAAACAGACTGCCTAGAGAAATCCTAGCAAAGCCCTGTGTTTCCCCACAGGAATGTATGTCAGTTTCAGTTCTTTGCCAGCAACGGAGCTCAGAGGCAACATCAGATTGTGTGTATCTCAGTGAGAGAAAGAACACTGTCAGTTCCCCCGTTCCTCTGACGAAAGCGGTTAGAGGGAGAAAAGCGTCCTTTGCTTTCGCTTTCCCGCAGTGAGCTCGGCAGATCTGCCCTTCGCGAAG